>NW_007727335.1:96298-107746 GCF_000696425.1 Galeopterus variegatus | reverse complement strand
TTGATTTAAATCTCTGTTCTTTATAAATTACCTGTTTTAGTCCATTTTGTGTTGCTATAACAGAATACCTGAGACTGGGTAACTTATAAGGAAAAGAGGTTTATTTGGCTTACGATTCTGGGACAGCTGCATCTGGCATGGGCCTCAGGCTGCTTCTACTCATGGCGGAAAAGTGGCAGGCTGCTGGTGAGTACAAGCAGATCACATGGTGAGAGGAAGCAAGAGAGCAGAAACGAGAGAGAGAGAGAGAGAGAGAGAGAGAAGTGCCATGGTCTTTTTAAGCAATGAGCTCTCACAGGACCTAATAGAGTGAGAACTCAGTCATTAATTCCCCCTCCCCCAGGGAGAGCATTAATCCATTCATGAGGGATCCACCCCCATGACTCAGTCAGTTTCCAACACTGCCACATTGGAGATCAAATTTCCACATGAGTTTTGGAGGGGACAACACATCCAAACTCCATCACCCAGTCTCAGGTATTTCTGTTATAGCAACACAAAATGGACTAATACAGTAATTATTGTCTTTTCACTTCTAGTGTAGCACTCCCTTAAGCATTTCTTCTAAGGCTGGTCTAGTAGTGATGAATTCCCTAAGCTTTGCTTGTCTGGGAAGGTCTTTATTTCTCCCTTGTTTCTGAGAAATAGTTTTGCTGGATAAAGTATTCTTGGCCAGAAATTTTTTTCTTAGAGGACTTTGAATATATCATCTCAATCTTTCCTAACTTGCAAGGTTTCTTTTGAGAAATCTCTGATAGTCTAATGGGGATTTTCTTATATGTGACTTGATGCTTTTCTTGCAGCTTTTAGAATGCTCTCTTGGTTTTGACCTTTGACAGTTTGATTTCATTGTGCCTTCGAGAGGATTTTTTGGATTGAGTCTAATTAGGGACCTTTGAGCTTCCTGAATCTGAATGTTCATATCTTTCCCAATACTTGGGAAGTTTTAGTTATTATTTCATTAAATAGGATTTCTGTGCCTTTGTCCATCTCTTCTCCTTCTGAAACACCTATTGTTTGAGCATTTTTTTTTGCTTAATAGTGTCTCATATATCTCATGGGCTTTTTTCATTCTTATTTCTTTTATACTTCTGACTGGGCAATTTTAAAAGATCTGTCGTCAGTTTCAGAAATTCTCTTTTTTGCTCTAGTCTGTTATTGAAATTCTCAATTATATTTTTTATTTCATTCATTGAATTCTTCAATTCTAGTATTTCTGTTTGGTCCTTTTTATGATGTCTATTTCTTTGTTAGTTTTTTCATTCAGATCATGAATTGTTTTCCTGATCTCAATGAATTGTTTGTGTTCTCTTTTACCTCATTGAGTTTCCTTAAGATAGTTATTTGAAGTTCCTTTACAGGCATTTCATTACTCTTCTTTTCTTTGGAATCTGGAAATTTATTGTGTTTCTTTAGGGGCATCATGTTTTCATGCTTGTTCATATTTTTTTTTTTTGTCCCTACATTGATATCTCTGCATCTTATGGAGTAGTTACTTTCCCCAATTTAATGGAGTAGATTACATAGAAATGACTTTTTCCTACATGTGGGTCCTAGGGTGTCTGTTGGCTTTGGTTTTGGGTAGACTCAGTAATATAATCTCTGTAAAGTTTCTTTGGTTGTACTCCTCCTCAGTGATGACTGCAAATGCCTCAGTGGCCTAGCCTGTGGGAGTTTGTGTTAACACTGGCTCTGTTTTGCTGGGTCAGAGACTCTGGGCTGGTTGTTGGGCCAGGTATGTGTTGGCACAGAGGGGCAAACAGCTGTTTGGTAGTCTCTCTGTGGTGCAGAGTCACTGCATGACTGGCTTAGGCTAGGCATGGGCACACAGCTCTGAGGTTGTTTTTCTCAGGGGGGGGGGTGCATTGCTTGACCAAATTTTGGGCTGGATGCAGGAGTGTTTGGGTTCAGGGTGTATGTTGGGGGCAGACCTGTCAGAGGAGTGGATGCCATTACCTAGCCAGGAGGTGGTGTGTATGTGTGCGCACAGCTGGGCCCGCTGGCTCTATGGAAGCTTGCCAGAGGAGGCAAAGTCTTCCATCTGATCCATAGTCAAGCAGGGAGCAGGTGTGCACAGGTGCAGCAGGGCCCAGCAGCTCTCTGGAGGGCCAACAGGTAGAGATAGAGCCTTTTCCCAGTCTGCTTGCTGTACAGTAGGGTGCAGGTATGCCCTTGTGCAGCAGGGCCTGTCAGCTCTGTGGAGGGCTGCTGAGGGGAGGCAAAGCCACTGCCTGATCACTGTTGGTCAAAGAGCAGGTTTACACTAGTGTAGTGGGGCCTACCATCTCCATGGAGGGCCACTGGATCAGCTGTTGAGCCTGGAGCAAAACTGCAAGGGTGCATCCAAGCCTGATAGTTCTTTAGAGGCCTTCCATGGGAAGGCAAAGACACTGCCTGATTGCTGTCAATCAGGGAACAGGTGTACACTAGTGCAGCAGGGCATGGCAGCTTTTTGGAGAGCTGTAAGGGGAGGTGGAGCTGGCTGTTGGGCTGGCATGGGCATCTGAGGCCAGTTAATTGTGCAGGGTGGGTGCATGTGAATGCAGTGGGCCACTGCTTATTGGTGGCTTCTCTGCTGTGTGGGTCTGCCTGTTCTCCTTTGGTGAGGGGTGGGGAGGGGAGAAGGGGTGCCACACGGGTTCAGACACTGGGGTCTTTGTCTTTCTGTCTGGCCTAGGCTCTAGGCAGCTGGGGTTGTGGTCCTGCTGGTGCCCATGTGAATGTGGTAGAATGAAGGTGAGCCTCAAGATGGAGGGAGTCAGTTTCCACTGGGCCCCTGGGAAGGATGAACTATAGTAGTGGGTTTGGTTTCAAGATGGCACTATGCTATAGCTGCTTATGTTGGGATGGTGGGGATTGCTCTCTGTGGGCTTCTACTATGAGGCTGTGCAGCTGTACAAACTCCCAGCTACTCTACAAACTGGGTTTGGGGCTTGAGAGGACTGTGAAACTCTCTTGTGGCAGGGATTGCTGTGGTGTTTGTGGTTGCAGTGGATACAGCTGGAGTTTTTCCAGCTTACCTTCTCTCTGCCTGACTCTGAGCTGATGCCTGCAGGGAGACAGTGAGGCAGAGGCAGGAAGTAATTCAGAGTACCTGTGGGCTGCTAGATTGCCCCCCTTTAGGATGCGAAATCAGTTCATAGTGGTTATAAACATAGGCTCACTGTATCCCAACCTTATAAGGGATAAATCTTTTGGTTGTCCTTGAGAACAGCTTTTGTTCATAGAAAGGACTATTTGTACCTGCTTTGATTTTTAAAAATTAGTATTTGATTTATTCAAGTTGCAATCCAAACTCTAGTTTTTCTTTAAGCTTTAAATTTAAACTTACAAATCTAATTATTCTGTGGCATATATGGTATATTTTAAAAATTAGTTTTAAGGTACACATACAAATTCAATGTATTTGATATTTTCAAGGCAATTAGATGATCAGAACAAACAACACCTTCTCAAGCATTTAAATTATTCTTAAAATCTATTAAATTATATTTATAAACATGAAGAATCTACAAATTTGATTATTAATAATTATTTTATATATTTCCACTTAAAATTGCAAGTCTAAATGAATTTCCTAATTGCACATTTAAAGTTGGAATCACAATATTCATTTAACAAACAGATTATTCTCTTAATTGTTATACTCTTAATGTCAATTATGCATATGTTTTTCTAACATTTAACACAAAAATACTACATATTTGACCTACTTTTTTATCTTTCTCTTTTAATCTGAATTTTCCAAGGGGAAAAAAATAAAGGGAAAAATTTCTACTCAGTAAATTGGGGTTACTCCATCAAGAACTTCTCAATGGACAAGTGGCATATCTGTTGCCAATTCTGTGTGAATCGTAGGGTATTTATTGTCCTGAGACACCATCGAGGACCTGGGACCACATGAGCCTCCTGTAGAGTGGCTTTTGAACAGGGCTTCTGTCACTGACAAAAGGAGTAGCCTCACAGCCCACCCAGGTCCCTAAGATTCAGTTTACGCAAAAGTCAATTCTTCCTCCTAATTGCTTTACCGGTTGATAGGATTCAGCTAATTTCCTTATCTCTTGATTCTTTTCTGAATTCATTTCTTATTTTTCTTACCTGATAGGACCCATACTCATAAATATTTAAATATATGATTGGATTTTGCCTCTTCCTCCTGGCTTTGACTGGTTCTTTAGCTACAACACTAAGTCCTGTTAATGATGGATAAGATCATTCTATTTTGTTTGGGTGCCCCCTGAAGCCGACCCTGAGAAAAGGACTAGAGTTTAAGTAAGATGTAAAGTGAACACTGGGAAAGGCACAAGCCAATAAGAATTGTTTTATCAAGCCGATTATCACTGTGGGCTACTGGTGCCTTATGCCAATGAGGAATCTCTGGGAGCCAGTGTAGAACACATGTCTTACAGTCATCTCATCCAAGGGGTGAGGGAGCCGGGATATTTATCAGTGATGGGTTGAATGCTGCTCCTGGAGGTCATTAGTTCCCAGTACTTTCAGCCTAATGTACAAAAGGCCAAAGTGTCTTCAGTAGTCAAAGAAGCCCTCAAGCAAAGGAATATAGGAGCTATGTCGGTAGAGCATGAGACTGACCATCATTGCCTTTCTTCAGAGCTTCAATTGCACTTAATGACAACAAACCAATTTCATAGTTCTTAAGGACGATTACCCCCAAGTCTTTCAAATACTGGAGATGTTGCATTATCCAATACATCCTCTTCTACCTGTATCTTGTCCCAGTTAATCACAGATGAGAGTATTAGTAGCTGGGTTGCCACAACATGCCAGGGTTTGTTACACTTCCACTTATCACCAGTAATAAAGCCCTTGTGGCCATTTGGCTAGTGAATCATTCAATTCTAGAATCCCATCCTCAGGATCTGTTTCTCAGGACTTCTTGTCTTACCAACTGTCTTAATTTGGGCTCTCACAGAAGTATACCGTCGGAGAAAGATTGTAGTACCGAAAGTTTATTTGAGAGGTGAAGCAAACATCAGCAGGAGAATTGGGAAGTAAGACAAGGAGGGAAGGCAGCCAATAAAAAGCTACATTGTCTGGCCATTTATCACCATGGGCTACAGACGTTTAATCCCACTGGGGGATCCCTGGGAATCTATGTAGAACACACAGTTCAAAGTTGCCCAAAGGGAAGGGATCTGGGGTATTTATTTACTAACTCTGTTCAACATTGGTGCAGGGCTCGTGCTTAGGGATGCCAATTCCCTGGTGCTTTTGACCCTCTGGGATGGGGTTAGAAAAAGCCCTCAGGGAAAGCAACACAGGTGCTGGGAGGTGAGGTGTGACCCACATGCACTGACGTGGTGACGGTGAGAGGATATTAATGGGCACTCACAGCCTTCTTTATACCAGTGTTCCTGAGATTTTTGTTCCAATTTGATGTTGGGTGTTTAGATATAATGTGAATATTTAAAGTTTTTTAAAATAGATTTTTAAACAAATTAAAATTTCCAAAATTGCCAAAGTCTTTAAATAACTATGAAGCATTTTCAGAATGCTGGATTGTAAGTGTGAACTTGTTGGGGAAGATAGATTTGCTACGCTGAGCTATTTAAGCTAAATTATTTATTTTCACTTCTGCTAATAAGACTCCCAGATGTAGATGTGAAGGAATAGAATAAACTTGCCTCTTGGACCAGTAGAGGAAGGAAAGAATATGAGTCATGTGTATATAGTTAGACAGGGATTTGTTTAGAGAGGAATTAGCACTGCTGGGCATTAATATACCTATTTTAGAACAAGTAAATGAGCTAGCCTCGGGGGTTGGGACCCTTCTGGTACCATGAGATACTAACAATGAAAACAGAGAAGTTCTACTTTAATATCCAGCATAATTAAATTGTTTTTTTTTTCAAAGAACACATTTGGTAGAGAGTTTAGGAAATTTTTACCAGTAATACATGAACCAGGGCTGGTCTTAGGTTAATGTGATGACCATATTGAAACTACTGGTTATCTAAAATTTTGTAAACACCAAAGTCTGAAGTGAGGAGAATGATAGTTGTCAATAAACTTCTTAAAATAAAATTTTATGTCTGAGCCATTTTCTAATTACACATGTATTCTGAACATATATTAAAGAAGTACAATCAATTGTGATAAGGTGTTCTGACTAAATAATGAAACAATACAAGTCATTTGTGTTGTGTGTGCAGGCAAAACAGAATCAGTTCTCCTGATTTCCGGAATCACGGGGCAATTTTCACCATCACATGTCAAGCATTTTATTTTCCATTTACTGAAATCTTCATTGTCATTTAGTATCTATTTAGTGCAAACCATTCTGCTGGACACTACGGTTCATACAGAGTCAAGTCCAAGAGTTGCTGTTTGTAGGTTGCTTATGGACCAGGATGAGAGAAGACCCCCAACTCAGCTGTTTATAGTACGATGGGGATGCTTTAGACCTTTATAGAGAAGTGTCATCTACTTCAAAGGAGAGACTAATGACTCCACCATAAAATTAGATGCTGGGTAAAACTTCGGTGGCTACTGAAAGGAATGGTTGGCTATACATCATTAAAAAAGCAAATGGGAACTCTAGAGGAGAATTTCTGAGTGGTTCTTTAAAACCTGAAGGTTGCTAGATAGATGCATCCTAAATGGAAATTGTCCTAGGCAGGCAATGTTTCCATTTGGAAAGAAGTTATTTTCCTCTTTACAGCATCTCTAAGTGGCTGCAGATGTGGATGGAGTAGATGGAGATGCCTCTGAATACTCAGTAGCACTTGAGTATATTTTGGCAAATATAAACTCCATAAAATGAATCGAGTCTCTGCTCTGTCCTTGGTCGCATGAAACCAATTTACTTGAACCATTATCTGTGATTACAGTTGATTGTCCTGGCCCAGTTGCATGGTGGTAAGTGAACAGATCTGGTTAATTATCTACTTTCTCAGATCAGTAAAATCACTGAGGAACCAGTAGTCCAGTCCAGCTCTCTGTGTAATGATATTAAGGAGGTGGGCAGTGTGCCTGGAGGAAGTTCTCTGCTCTGTCACCACAGTCTCCCCAAACCCTCTTGTGAACAAGATTGATGTCTGAGGCTCACCCTCTGTTCACTTCCATAGAACTGCTTAGAAAGCAGAGAGCATATGAGTCATGCTTAACATGCTTTCAAAAGAACTATGCTTTCAAAAGAGCTAAACCTGATTCTAAGAAAAGCTAACATTTCTTTCAGTTACCTCTCTGAGTATGATCTTTTTAAAAAGGTAAAAGCAAAACCCAGACCATAATTTGTACTTGTGCCTTGACTATCTGTCAGATAAAAATGGGCCAATCAGCACATTCGGGATAGGAGAGAACCAAACTACTAATTGATGAGTCTGTTATTCAGATTAGAATACATTGATTGGAGTGACAAATAGTACCAATATATTTTAGTTTTCACTTGGAATCAAACCCTGAGCCCTATTTATATCTTCAAATCAACTGATGTGGGTTCATGGGTTTGAGATGGGCGGCCTCCAAATACTCTTATACTTCATATGGTGCTGACATCACTGATGTGCACTTGCCTCAAGCTGGTACACATTGGGCTAAGCAGAGGCTTTGTGGTTCACCACCAGTGACAAGTGCAAAGATTTGGTCTCAGCAGAAGGTTAGGACATCTGGTTTACTCTGACAGATAGAGAAGTGAAGGACCATAACTGCATCCTATAGGAAGGGAGTCTAGTGACCCTGGGACCTGAGAACAGAGTTACCCCATACCGAAAGGAGAGGCCATGACCACCTAGGACCACAATAGGCTCTGGCCTATTGTCCAAAAGGAAGGAACATTTGATTAGAAAGGACATGGGGCTGAAACTCAGCTGTGGAAGTAAAGAGATGAAATGGTGAGAGAGCTCATATCCAAGTCTTGGATATTCTAAGAATCTTGCTGGAAGCAAAGCAGGGGTGAATGAGAGTAAAGCTCAGATCTTGGGAAATGGGGTAGGCTAAAGCCAGGTGGTAAGTAGCTCCCTAGTCAGTCATGGGAGGGACAGAGCATGGCTGGAGGCAGTGGACACAGCAGCAAGTGCAGGTTTGGTGGACTAACAGCACTGGAACAAGACCCAAGAATACTTTCCTCCAACTTTGAGGGATGGAAGTGTAGGAGAAGATGTACAGAGAAGGATGACTTTGTAGGTGGCCCGATCACCTTACAACTGTGTTTGGGATGAGCTTACACAAAAGGCTTTTTCTCTTACGTGAGGAACAGTAGCAGTGATTTCCTGCCCAGCTGCTGTACAGTTCATTCCCTCATGCTGCACACATTTATTGAGTGACTATTATACACATACACTGTTGCTGGTCCTGGATGAGCAGTTAATTATTACAAAGTGATGATGAAGAAGAGAGTGACACCTGCCCAGCATGGACCAGAAGCTGGTGAGGAAATGCTTCTTAGAAAAGGTAGCGTGATATAAGCGGAGGGGACATAACACACAGACACAGTGGAGAGAGATGGTTTGGTTTACTGGGGTGAGATAATAGCAACTGAGCATTGTCGGCCAGATGGTGAGATCCAGTGGAGCGTGGATATGACTAGAGAGAGAAGATGACTGTCTCACTGCTTCAGGGAAGGGAGTGGGGCCATACGTACCACTAACTTGTTGCTCATAAAGAACTCTAGGACAATAATAATATTTAACCTTTATCGAGTGTTTATTATGTGCCAGGCACTGTGCTAAGCATTTCATGAATCTTAACAAATTTGATTTTCACAATGACCCTGTGAAGTAAATACCAACATTATCTTTGTATTATGGATGAGAAAGTTGAAGCTTATAACCAAAGTTCACACTTAAATAAGGATAGGGCTGGGATTCGAACACAGATCTGTCTGCCTAGAAGGCTTATGCCCTTTACCGCCACTGTGGCTGTGTGTTAGAGCCACCTGGGAATACACAGGTCAGGAGGGGTGTCTTGTTCAGGTCTGGAAACTTCAGGCCTAGGATGGCTGATGGGCACTAGTGGATATCCAGCCAGGACACCAAATCATCAGTCTCGCCTCATTTTCTGTCTTTCAACCTTGGCCCATCTACAGCGCAAGCTTTCCCAAGGCATAAATTATGCAAATAGATTCTATCCATTTTAAACTCTACATTTGTTCATATAGTTGTATATAGCAGTGGTTCTCAAAATGTGGTTTGCAAACCACTGAGGGTCCGTGAGGTCAAAACTACTTTTGTAATAATACTAAGGCATTATTTGCTTTTATCACTGTGTAGACATTTGTGTTGGTGGTGTAAAATGTACTGACAGTAAAAGAACATCAGTTTCACTTAAGTATGTGCATAGTAAAGAAGTAAAATTATGAATTATATACTGACCCTTGAGGACACATTTGTGTGGCAAAATGGGAAATACCCATAAACATCTTTGTAGCGTACTGAAGCACGCTGGCTGTTTTGAGGTAAAACACTCCTGTGATTGAGTTTTGAGATGAACCAGTCTTCATTTTTTCATGGTAAACATTTTACTTCAAAGAATGGTATGAGACAAATATAATTATTTAGACTTATACTAAGGCATTATTTGCTTTTATCACTGTGTAGACATTTGTGTTGGTGGTGTAAAATGCACTGACAGTAAAAGAACATCTGTTTCACTTAAGTATGTGCATAGTAAAGAAGTAAAATTATGAATTATATACTGACCCTTGAGGACACATTTGTGTGGCAAAATGGGAAATACCCATAAACATCTTTGTAGCGTACTGAAGCACACTGGCTGTTTTGAGGTAAAACACTCCTGTGATTGAGTTTTGAGATGAACCAGTCTTCTTTTTTTCATGGTAAACATTTTACTTCAAAGAATGGTATGAGACAAATATAATTATTTAGACTTTGGGATCTGTCATACATATTTCTAAAAAAATGAGTGAACTGGGTATGTCACTTTAAGGAAAATAATGGGCAGTGTTTATTGGCAACAATAAAACTCAGTTTTTCAAGGCAGATTAGGACTTTGGGAAACTTAAATCTGCTACTATGACTATGGCAGCTTTCCAGTACTTTTCAATGAGATTGGTAGTGATATTAATAAATGTGATGTAAAAAATATTATATAATGAAATGTGTTAATATTTAGAGGATCTGCATAATGCAGTGAACCAATATTTTCCAAATGATGAGTGCATTATGTTACAAAATTATACTATACACTCAAAGGGCAAGAAAGAACAATGCATTTTGATATAACAGGGCAGCAAAGCTCATCGATATGGTTTCAGATTCCACATGGCAACTAATCTTTAAGAAACTACCACTTGCTGAGTTTTGACATAGTTCAAAAAAGAATATTCACAATTATCTGAAAAGACTTTTAAAATAGCCCTCCATTTCTCAACTACGTATCTGTGAGAAGCAGAATTTTCTTAATATACCTCAACCAGAACAACATATTGCAAAAGACTGAATGCAGAAGCAGTTATGAGAATCCAGATGTCTTCTATTAAGCTAGACCTTAAAGAGATTTGCAAAATTATAAAACAATGTTACTCTTTTCTCTAAATATTTTTTATTATGGAAAATAGTTTTTTTTCCCCCGCAAGAATATGTTATTTATGTTAACATGTAACGGGTTTATTATTGCTATTGTAAAATAAACACTTAAAAACATTTCTCAGTTTTCATTTTTAATATGCTAAATATTGATAGATGTAACCCACATAAACAAAGTGTAAAGAGTCCCTGAGATGATATCGGACTAGATATTACATTTCTGTTCACATTTTTCTTGATAGGGTATTTTTCACCTATGTGTTGCATTAGGTGTAAGCTGTGTTTAATACTCTAAAGCACAGAGATTTAACTTCTGTAAATACTATCTATGAATTTTCAAAATGGTATCCATGAATCTTAAAGAAATTCACTGTTGGCCAACAATAGAGTTAACAGAACCAGCGTACCCTGCTTTCCACAAATAAGAGGAAAATCTGTAACGGGATGATGTCATTTCCACACCTTTTTATTTCAAGTCAATAAGCAAATGTGTATACGTATGGTGTTTCTTATTAAAATCACTGCCTGCCTTTGAAAAAGACCTGATCAACCATTGCATTTCCTTGGCTCAATCAAGAACAAAAGGATCTCACTAATACTTAAATAATTCAGTGCTTAAATGTCATTTCTGCTATAACTTTGTCTTTAAAAATTAGGTACATTTGCCATGTAAAAGCTTTTCCTAATCAGCACATATGGTACAAATATACTTACAGGCTAAAAAGTGAAAAATTCCATCACTAATTTTTGTTTCCATAGAATTGATTGACTTGCTTTTATATCACATGTCAAATATTATTGCAAAAGTAGTTGGGTCTAAAGACTAAGGGAATTGTAGAAGACAGTGATAGTGTGTTGACTTTTTGGGGGAAAAGACCTTTCAAAGACTCTTGTAGATAAATTCCTCTTTTATTTTTCCTATTAAGGATCAGCTTCCAGTGGT
>NW_007727335.1:95072-95828 GCF_000696425.1 Galeopterus variegatus | reverse complement strand
TTCTGCTATAACTTTGTCTTTAAAAATTAGGTACATTTGCCATGTAAAAGCTTTTCCTAATCAGCACATATGGTACAAATATACTTACAGGCTAAAAAGTGAAAAATTCCATCACTAATTTTTGTTTCCATAGAATTGATTGACTTGCTTTTATATCACATGTCAAATATTATTGCAAAAGTAGTTGGGTCTAAAGACTAAGGGAATTGTAGAAGACAGTGATAGTGTGTTGACTTTTTGGGGGAAAAGACCTTTCAAATACTCTTGTAGATAAATTCCTCTTTTATTTTTCCTATTAAGGATCAGCTTCCAGTGGTACAGTCCATCCATGTTGCTACCCACAGTGAGATCCTTGGACCAGCAGCGTCAGCACCAACTCAGAACTTGTTAGAAATGCAGGACCTCAGGTCCCACCCTAGGCCCACAGAATCAGAATCTGAATTTTAAAAAAATCCTCAGGTGATGCATAAACACATTAAAGTTTGAAAAGCACTGCTATAAGGGATACAAACAATATTTTCTTTACACTTTTTTTGGTGTTTTCTTCTGACTAGTATTCAATTTCTCCTTAGTACAATTTTAAGAAATATAACCAGTGTGCTCAGATGTATTCCTGGATTGTTAAAGTATTTACTAACCCTATCACAATTTTAAAATAAAATAAAGGTACTCACACTCCGTCTTCTGAAATGTCATATCATTGAAAAGGTAAAACAACTCATGAAATACAGATTAAAACCTAGATGTAGGACAATG
>NW_007727335.1:90259-94247 GCF_000696425.1 Galeopterus variegatus | reverse complement strand
GCCCCAACTGCCAAACTTTGAATGTAATAAGTTCACTTACATAGGAAAATAAAAGCCTTTAGCCAAACATCTTTTTTATACTCCCCAAAGTTGGCCCGTTTGAATGGTCAGCTGCCACACTTAGTAGCTCTTTGGTAGCTTGCTTTAGGTCAGTTGAGATCATGGGCAATCTTCCCTGAAATGATGAAAGATCACTTTATGAAACCAGACCATGTTTTGCAACAGCTGGTTATTTTTGCTTCAGAGAAGCAATGAAGAAATTCTACGAAGTGTCAGGAAAAGTACAACATGGCAATACAATGCCATCTTTTCACATTCTATGTATATTTCAATGCATCTGCCATTTGGAATGGGTCTTCCCTTGATCAAACAAAGATCATGCAATTGTGGAGCCTTATGTACTCAGAGCTTTTAGTTTTGATTCAATAAACACTTAGCTGCAGTTTATACAACATAAGGCATATATGTCAGATTTTCCCAGTGTAAAGCATTATATTAATTAAAGGTCATAACCACATCATTATGTACTTCAGGAATTTAGATAATGATTCTCCTCTTGTTTCTTTTGTCTGCTACCAATTTTAATGTAGTCAAGTGATAAATGTTTAAGAATATGTGCTTTCTGTACTCTGATAAAAATGACTGTCAAAATGTGAATACATTCCACACTTCCTACATATTCCATTAATCATTACTAAAGGGAAAAATGTGAATAATTAATTAGTGAAAATTTTGAATTAATCTACTGAAAACTTAAATTATACTTAAAGGTTCCTAAGGGTGTAGGACTTTGGGGAAAAAGGCATGCAGTTTGTTAATAAGAAGAGTGCCTGCTTGAAGAACTGAGAAGATAATTTCACCTCCTATAGAAAAAGTCAGCACACAATTAACTAATTTATTTCCTCATAGTGTGATCATCTTGGGTAAACATTTCTTCACACGTTATAACTGCATAATGTCTTTAATTATAGAGATTTTGCATGGATTTGCCCACAGATATATATAATAAAGTAATAATATGTTTATAATTATATTTTCAAAAGCATTTATTTATTTCACAAGGATCAGTTTGAGATCAGTACATTTGAAAAATCAAAAATATTTAAATTTAGAATAAAAATTAAAAATCATCAAAAAGCATAAATTCCATAGAATAATGCTCGATACAGAGAAAATATAGGTAGGAACAAGTTTGAGATACAATGAGAGAGAGTTTTTGAAAATGGGGAGTAGAAGAGAAAATAAATGGAGATACTTTGAGAACTGTCAATTTGGGGTAAAATCTAGGTGAATGATAATAATTAAAAAGTTAAAGTATACTGAGTATTTATAATGTTATATGTGCAATTTTTTCCATTTAATCTTCAAACTGTCCCTTCAAGATGGATGCTACAGTTTTTCTTGTTTTCAGATGAGAAAATGGAGGTGCGGAGGTATGGCTTGTCCTACATCTTCAAGTGTTTGACTTTAAGAAGTCAGCCCAGGAGTTCCTGTTCTTTCATACTGTGTTGTGCAGGGACAGGCTGCGGCGCCGCTGCCACAGGGTTGGCCTGTGTGGGCTCCACAGCTCAGGGCCACGTTCTGCGAGGCTGGTAACTAAATGATTTTCCAGTGGATCTTCACTCACTCACTCCAGTTCCTCATCTCCCTTGTCCTGATCAATGCAGCAATCAGGCTTCCATTCTCACCACATTTTATAAAATAACTTTTTATCTTGAAATAGTTTAAGACTCACAAGAAGTAGCAAAAACGGTATAGACTGGCTTTGTGTCCATCCAGCACTTGGTATTATCCATATTTTTATATTCACCATTCTCACGGGTGTGTAGTGGTGTCTCCCTGTAGCTTTAATTTGCATTTCCCTAATGGCTGAAATATTGAGGATCTTTTTGTGTGCTTATTTGCTGTTCGTTGTGCTGTCTAGTAAGGTGTTCAAATCTTTAGTCCACTTTCTAACTGGATAGTTTTTTTTTTTTTTAGTTTTTATTTCCTCCTTCCCCCCCCTACTTCTGAATTTAGAGAGTTCTTGTTATATTTTAAACACAAGTCCTATGTCAGTTTAATGATTTGCAAATATTTCCCCCTGTGTATGGCTCATCTTTGCATCCCCTGAACAGTCTTTCTCAAAGTAAAAGTTTTTAATTTTGATAAAGTCCAATTTATTGATGTTTTCTCTTAGGGATTGTGCCTTTGGTGTCATGTGTAATAACACTTCATCTAACTCCAGGTCATGAAGTTTTTGTCCTATGTGAAGTTTAGGTCAAGGTCCTTTTTTTCCCCTATGATTGTTCAATGTTCCAACACCATTTGTTGAAAAGACTGTCTTTTCTCCCCACAGTTTTTAAAAAATGCTGATGGCTTCCTACTTTCCTAATCTAATGAAACAATGGTCTGTAACACACTTTGGTAACATACAGTAATCTCCTCTTATCTGAGAGGGGTACTTCCAAGACCTCCAGCAGATGCCCAAGACCTCAGATAGTACTGGACCCTATATATATTACGCACAGATTTCTTTTTCCCTCTTCACAAGTTCATGGCTAGAAAATTCATTCTTACCATGGATCTTAGCAACCTCAGCATACGATTTGTTTTCCTTAGTAAGTTGAGAACTTTTACCTTTTCACTTAAAGGAAGCACTTTACAGTTTCTCTTTGGCATATCCAAATTGCCAGCATCACTGCTCTCATGTTTTGGCAACATTACTAAATAAAATAAGGGTCACTTGAACACAAGCACTGCGATACTGTGACAGTCGATCTGATAACTGAGAAAGCTGCTAAGTGACGAATGTGTGTGCAGTGAATACAGTGTGGATGCACTGGACAAAGGGATGATTCACGTCCCAAGTGGGATGGAGCGGCGTGGTGCAATGTCATTATGCTACTCGGAACAGTGCACAATTAGAACTTATGAGTTGTTTATTTCTGGAAATTTTCATATAATATTTTCGGACCCTGGTTGAATACAAGTGACTGAAACTGCCTAAAGTGAAGCCGTGGATAAAGAAGGACTACTGCGGCGTTGATGTAGACTGTGTGATTTACAACAGCACTGAGCTCAGGAGTTCATTCACCTGGGTGTTGCGAGAATGGAGGGAAAGTGCTGGCCTCAGCCACCACCCACTGGAGAAGTGAAACACATTCAGAGATAGGTGGATAGATAGATAGAGGCTGAAGCAAATATAGTAGAAAGTTAACATGTTTAATCTTGGTGGTAGGGACTCAGGAGTCTTTTTTTTTTTTCTATTCTGGTCTGTGGGCTCCAAATGTTTTAGAAATAATAATAATAAAAAAATGAGTAAAAGCCCTCAAGGCACTTACTTTCAGATGAAGAGACACTAAACATTTACGATCTCTATTATTAAATTATACTGAACTGGGAGGTTAGAGACAGAGCATCCCCATCATCCAAGATGAATGGATACTGCTCTTTCCTGTTTCAAATACACCCGTGCTTTTATTAAATGACATGTAAAATAAGACAGAGTATAATCTGTCCTGGATGTTTGGGTAGGTGATGGGTGGGAGATGAATGAGGCGTTTCCCTAGATCTCTTTATAGGCATCCTATTCTTTGGGATATGTGACAGAATGAATATATGACCTGTATGGCAATTCTGGAAAATTTCCGATGTGTTGAGATAATAAGAGAAGGCAAGTGAGCTGACTGGGAGCTATTAGTTGAGCAGGTTAGAATTGCCCTTCATAGTCAAGTCACAAATTTGATAGAAGGCTTTCTAGGTTTAGTTTGCTGATGGGTCTGTCACTTTTTAATACGCTCCTTTTTCATACATCTTGGCCCCCATCTGTCATTTGAGTAGGTTCTCGAGACTCTGTATTGAAATATAAATATTAATAGGCTCTAAAGATGGGGTGTCGGTCTAAAATGTGTAGCATTTTAAATTTGTACTTTATAGAGGTGTCCATGTGTTAAAGTGAAGCAGAGAACTAGCGCAGTCATTTAGATAATTCAAGCAAAAAAAAAAA
>NW_007727335.1:88800-89283 GCF_000696425.1 Galeopterus variegatus | reverse complement strand
GTATGGACTTTATGAACTTTAAATTCCCTTTTATCTTCATACTTTTAAATAAGAACCTTTGTGAGTCTCCTTTTCTGTTGGACTTCAGTTTCTCAACTGAAATATGATGTTAGATAACCATTTTCCTGCAGAACTGGGGTGGGGTGGGGGAGAGGAGAAAGGTGAAACACTCTGATCCACACGTTTTCCACATTTGTAAGGGACTGGATTTTAATCTGTAAGAGATGGGGTTTTCAGACAGTACAGGGACGTGTTTAAAGATCCCTCTGTCCATAGTGTGGGAGTTGATGAGAGGGGAAAACTGGAGAATGTGAGATAGGGTAGGAAGCTACTGCAATAGTTCAAGTGAAAAATGACAAAAACATAGACTAAGGCAGGTGGAGAAGAAAAGATTTTGAGAGATTTTAAGGAATTGGAATTATCGGAACTACCTGGCTGATAGGATGTGGGTAATTAGTGAGAGGAAGCATTTAGGGTGACTTT
>NW_007727335.1:85631-88130 GCF_000696425.1 Galeopterus variegatus | reverse complement strand
CGGAACTACCTGGCTGATAGGATGTGGGTAATTAGTGAGAGGAAGCATTTAGGGTGACTTTCATGTTTCTTCATGCAAATTTTGCATTATTTTCTATGCTACATTCATATTTATTTTAATCTAAAAATAATGTTTAATTACTACTGATTAAAATATAAAATTTCAGAAAAAATTACCTATGTTTATTCTGAGTATTCACAGTTTGAGAAACTCAGGTATAGAGAAAAGAAAAGGGGCTTTGGTTAGAACTCTGAGGAAAACCAACATTTAAGGAATGGGAGCAGGTAGAGGAGCCTGCAAACAGACTAAGAAGAACTGGTCAGAGGAGCCGGAGGTGAGGCTGAGAAAATGTTACCATGGAGGGAATGACTAGGAGGGTCAAATGCTACAGAAAAGCCAAGAAAGTTAATGGAGATATGTCCTTTGAGTTTAGAAATTAACAAAGTCTTGTTTGTAATGAAGGCACATTCTGTTGACAGACACCAGATTGTCATGAGCCGAAAAATAAATGGAGGGTAGAAAAGTAGGGGTAATGAGCATGAACTACTCTTTTTAAGAATCTTGATTGTGAAAAGATCACTAAGAGGGCAGTGTATTCAAAGGGAAGTATAGCTTTTTATTTCTTAATTGTAAGAGAGATGAGTGTTTTTATAAATTGGGCAGTAGGACCCAGTAGAGATGAAGAGATTAAAATTACAGAGATTTAATAATCTCAATTTCTCAAATCCTAGAGGGCAAATGGGAAGTTTTAAAGGTCTTAAAATACACGGTATTCTTTAAATTTCATTTCTAGATAGCTATCCTAGTTTTAAAAGCATTGAACACTTTTCTATAATTAAACTCCACAATTATAAGAGTATTTTAGGTGTTTAATAAAAAAATAAAAGAAATAAAGAATTGTGCAATTTTAGTATCAAAAATATTGGTAACACCCTAAATGTTAAGCATTGAAAAAATTTCCATTGGCTGCTGTAAGGATATTTAAATAAAATTTATTGAGGTTTTTATGTTGGATAGGTTGGCCAGGCTCAAAACAATTGTCATACCCAGAGCACCCATCAACGAGTTCCTCCTCACTTTATTTTTGGTAAATCATCTTTATTCAGGTATAATTTATATACGATAAAATACCCAATTTTAGGTGTACATTTCAGTAAGCTTTGACCAATTCCATATTTTTCAAACACAACCAGTCAAGATATAAAAGATTTACATTACTCTTAAGAGTTCTCTTTTCCCCTTCTTAGCCCATCCTCTCCCCTTTCCCCCCATCTTCCCCCAATGCCACCAAAGGTAGTCACTAATCTGCTTTTATCACTGTCAATTTGTCTTTTGTAGAATTTCATTTTTTTCTTTTCTTTCTCAATTAAAAAAATTATTTATTTTTGATTTTATATGTCTATCAGTATTTGTGAACAGTATGTGATGATCAAATCAATACCATTAGGGTGTTCATCATTATAAATCATAATTATTCTTTGTGCCCCGTACCCAATTACTTCCTAAGCTCCCTCTCTTCCTCCTTTCCCACCTCTTTTCTAGAGTTTCAAGTGGTGCAGCATGTACTCTTTTTGTCTGGCATTTTTAGCTCAGTATAATGTTTCTGAGACTCATCCATGCTGTTGCAAGTGAATATCGGTGGTGATGCCTTTTTATCACTGAGTTCATGGCACGAATATACCACAATTTCCTTGTTCATTTAGCGGTTGATGGACATATAGGCTGTGTCAGTTTGGGGCTATTATGAATAAGGCTTTTATGAATATTCATTTACAAGTCTTTGTGTGAACATATATTTTAATTTTTCTTGAGGGAATACAGGAATGAAATTGCTAAGTCCATAGAGTGAGTGATATGGTAAGTAGTACTTTATGAGAAACTGTCAAACTATGTTCCAAAATGGTTGTACACTTTTCACATTTTCACCAACAATGCATGAGAGTTCCAGTTGTTCTGTATCTTTCTCAACACTTGACATTATTAGCATTTTTACAGTTTAGTCATTCTAACGGGCATTCAGTGGTATCTCATTGGGGTTTTAATTTATTTTCTGTGATGACTAGTGATGTTGAGCATTTCTCATGTGCTTCTGTGAATTTGTATATCTCCTTTTGTGTATTGTCTATTCAAGTCTTTTGCTTATTTTAAAAATTGGATTGTTTGTCTTATTATTGATTTGTAAGTCTCTTTGCCTATTCTGGGTTCAAGTTCGTTGTCACATATATGTACTATGAACATTTTCTTCCAGTCCTTGGCTTGCCAAATCGTGTCTTATTTTTTCTTCCAGAAGTTATATAGTTTTAACTTTATAATTAGGACAATGATCCATTTTGAGTTAATTTTTATGTGAAATGTGAAGTAAGGTGTTTTTTTTGTACTGTTTTTTGTTTTTGTACATGGATATTGTTTCAGCATCATTTGCTGAAAAGATTATCAGTTTCCTACTGAATTATGTTAGCACCTTTGTTGGAAATCATTTGATCACATATATGCATAGGT
>NW_007727335.1:83398-84255 GCF_000696425.1 Galeopterus variegatus | reverse complement strand
CGGGAGCGCCACCGCGCTCCCAAGCGGCGCACTGTAGCAGTGAGCCACCGGGCCGGCCCCTTAAAATAGCTACCTTTTATCAGGTTAATAAAATTCTATTCCTGGTTGGATGAGAGTTTTTAAAAAAATATTTGATTTTGTCAAATTTTTAAAGCATCTTTTGAAATGATCATATTTTTCTTTTAAATTTGTTAATATGGGGAATTATATTTATTGATTCAAATGTTAAATCAATCTTTTGTCTCTGGCATAAATCTCACTTGATCTTGATCTATAATCCCTTTCATATATTTTGTATTCAAATTACTAATGTATTGTTAAAGGTCTTGGCATCTTTGTTCATGAGGAACGTTAGTCTGTATTTTTTTTTCTAATTCCTTTGTCTAATTTTGGTATCAGGGTAATACTGGGTTCATGGAAAGTATTTTCTCCTCTTCTTTTATCATGAAAGAGTTTCTGTAGAATTAGTGTTATTTTTTCCTTTAGTGTTTGATAGAATTTAGCAATGGAACCATCGGGCATAGAGTTTCCAAGTGGTGAGGTTTTAATTACAAATTAAGTTATTTAACAGAATATAGGTCTATTTAGATCTTCTATTTCTTCTGACTCTCTTTTGATCATTTCCATCTTTTAAAGATTTTTGCCTATTTCTTCAATTGTCAAATGTATTGGCATAAAGTTGTTCATAATATTTCTTTATTATTCTTTCAATGTCTGTAGAATATGTACTGACATCCATTTTTTATTCCTGATATTGGTATGTAATCTGTGTCTTCTGTCTTTTTAACTTTTTGCTCATCTTAGCTGAAAGTTTATCAATATTATTTATTTTTTTCAAAGACTAGATTTTTTTTTTT
>NW_007727335.1:81180-81841 GCF_000696425.1 Galeopterus variegatus | reverse complement strand
TGGCCACATTACTGAGTTTGCTTTTGCTTTGCAGGAGTAACCTTGCCATCTGCCGTCCTTCATATGATGTTACTAAGCAAGTCTCTGGTCAACTATCCACAAGAATCAAGTAGGTAAAATTTTTGTGAGAAAGCAAAAACACAAGACACAATTTTATATATGTATTGTGTGATTCCATGGCACAAAGAGAAATGATTGAAAAGAAGCATATGGAATTTTAGTTAAATTTCATTTCCTTGTTTATATTTTTCTTGGTGAAACCAGGTTTTTCTAGACCTCAGTAGCCTGTGGATGCAGATGGAGTTCCATTAACAGTAGTAACCCAAATTTTGCTGGCATAATTCCCTGCCTGCTTACACAGGACTCTGGGTCCTAGTAAACCTACCTCCATTTCCAACATAAGGAACTCCCGAACACCATTGACCTGAGCTGGAAACTAGAAGTATGCTAGACTCAAATATGAACCTTGGCTACATATTTTTTTAAATCATAAGCATGAATCACAATCAGTTCTCATTATTCTCTGATTCTATATTTTCAAATCTACTTGTAATCCCCCAAATCAATACTTGTGGTATTTTTGTGTTTATTCACAGATATGTGCAGAGTGGCAAAAAATTTGAATCACCACCTGTGTATGTTTTCAGCTGAGCAAACAAGG
>NW_007727335.1:51517-79431 GCF_000696425.1 Galeopterus variegatus | reverse complement strand
GTCATCTATTATAGATGACATGGGAGTTAGCAGGGAACCCAAGAAGAATGACAGCACTTTGGAATAGCCACTCAGGGGAACTCAGGCTGAAAAATAAAACAGTACTTAGACTGGAAGAAGAGACAACACAATTTTAGTGTATGGCAATTTTTCACTAAAATAACATAGAACACTGAGGTTTATAGGCAGATTTCATGGAGACTATTGTATAGCTGTTTAAAAAGGCTGAATACTCACAAAATCATGTTGTCTTCCCCAAACCCTTAGCCCAGTATCTAAATTGGATGGGTGGTAGCAGAACTACCATTTTCAGGCAAAATGAATATGTTATGTTCTTGATATCAAAACTAATTGTTTAGCTGATGAATATGTTGCAATTGATTAGAAGTTCACTGGAACCTAGCCCGGTATTTCCTCTAGGAGCAATGGTTCAGTATTTGCTAATTCACTGTTTGTGGTAACTTTATAGAACATAACTATTGTGAATAACAAGAGTTGACTGTACCTTAATTAAGAGTGAAAATAAAGATCTAATAAAAAACAGAGACTAAATTGCATATAAACCAATAAGATTAACATCATGGGGGAAGGCCAGAAAATATAAAAGAGAATGGGGTCCAAAAAACAGGAGACTGGGTATCTTTTTATCTTAGACTGGGGAGAAGGAGATAAGACAATAATCAGATGAAGAAAACTTGAGTGGAGGGAGGGAAATGGCAGAGTCAAAGAAGGTCAAATTCAGGAAAGAGTTGAGGTCATCTATTATAGATGACATGGGAGTTAGCAGGGAACCCAAGAAGAATGACAGCACTTTGAAATAGCCACTCAGGGGAACTCAGGCTGAAAAATAAAACAGTACTTAGACTGGAAGAAGAGACAACACAATTTTAGTTTATGGCAATTTTTCACTAAAATAACATAGAACACTGAGGTTTATAGGCAGATTTCATGGAGACTATTATATAGCTGTTTAAAAAGGCTGAATACTCACAAAATCATGTTGTCTTCCCCAAACCCTTAGCCCAGCATCTAAATTGGATGGGTGGTAGCAGAACTACCATTTTCAGGCAAAATGAATATGTTATGTTCTTGATATCAAAACTAATTGTTTATATGATTTTTCAAGTGCCAGTCTTTATATTGTATTTTTGGAGTCCTCCATTTAGCAGTAATTGGCAATTACTTATTGAACATCCACTAGAAGATAGGAGCAAGAAATACACAATGAAGGAAATATAGCCTCAGCCAGCAGGAATCTTTTAGTTAGTGGGATACACCAAGTGAAGAGACAATTACATTTCAGAGTCGCTAGTGCTTCAACAGGACAAACGTGGGGTGCATGGGAACAGTCAGGAGGCCTCAGCTCCAGTCCTGGAGTTCTCATGGGAGAGGACTTGGCTAAGATAACTTGGCTAGAAACAACTGGCAGGGAGGGGACTCTAGGCAGTGCAAAGACCGGAGACACAAACTATATAACTTTGCTTGCCAGAATTAATATCAAAATATCTGTTCTATTCTGTTATATTACACTTTTGAGACCAGCGGTTCGCATTATTGCTCTTAATCCTAAACATTCTGTGTAAAAGTCTGTATGTGGGATCCGAACCCTCGGCGGGAGCGCCACCGCACTCCCAAGTGGTGCACTGGAGCAGTGCGCCACCGGGCCGGCCCCACATTCCTCCATTTTTGATTATAATTATAATCTATTTAAATTTTGGGTGATCTTAAATAAAAATAAATTGTTGTAAGTTTATAAATGTTAGGCAGAAACAAAAAGAGGTATATATCTATTATCCAACTATTTTAGAAACCCCACAAAGATGACTTAAGAATATATTTTGTCATATGGTAAGGATTTGGGGTGACTTTTTCATTTAACATCTTTATTAACTAGCTTTCCTAAAGTGGTTTTTAATAATTCTTGAGCATTTTTTATAGTCAATATTTTTTCTCCTAGGCAAAGTTGTGAGAAAACTTTGAAGTAATAAGCCTTAAAGCTAAGTATTCTGGCAAAGTTCGACATTAAAAACACATTTTTTTTTTTTTAAGAATAGAGCTTTTCTATAAATATTCACTATGGATGAATACACTGCTTAGAAGTGGTCTATGTTTCAACTCAAATAAATTTTAAATTGTTTATCTGTCTTTAATTTATGGAATAGTGGTATAAGTGGTTTCAGATGTGTTGGGAGCTCTTTTTATTCTTCAATTGACTTTTATTAAAACACCACCTATAGAATACTTATTTGCAACTTGAGTCTTTTTTGCTTCAGGACAGTTTAAAGTTGCCTAAATGTTTGTTTTACACACAGACTCATTGTTTGAAAGGAGTTTGGGGCTATTTAGAGAAATGCACATGAGCTATGTGGTCATATATTGTGTGTTAAATTAGGCATTTTCACTGACCTGTAGACTGGAAGTATGTTGCTGTGAAAACATGGAGAACAGTATTTTAAATATATGATCAAACTATATTTGCCAGTTATTGAAGCTGGCTCAGGGGTCTTGCAAAATAGATGTCATTAAGAGTTTATTATCGGATTAAGGAATACCACTGAGGGTTTTTCGTTTTGTTTTGTTTTGTTTTTAAGATAAGCTCTTTGAATTTCTAGAGCTTCTGGTAGAGTGAGTGTTGTACTATTTATAAGAAATGTGTTACCTACGCCAGTGTATTTTCACGATGCTACTGTGATTTAAACTTGATGACATAACAGTCAGAAATGGTCATTTGAGATTATACTTCTTTTAAGTGGTATATTTAAACTGAAATGCTGTATATTTTTATGTTTGCTGTCTGAAGTGGATGCAGAATGTTTGCAATGTTGGTAGAGGGCGTTGGGTTACTTAGTTTCATGGGGGTAAACGGAATGTACTATTAGTGAAAGAAATAAAGTTATTATTTTAAAAAATGGTTTCAGTAGAGGAAAGAGAAAAACTACTAAGTTATTAACTTGACATTTTAGATGTGAATTATTAAGTGGCTTAATATGGAAATGTTATACCACAGAACTAAAGCCAAGGGGAAAATTCTATTTGCTTTAGACCAATTGTAGCAGAAAATTAGTATCAGGAGTATTCTCCAAGGATTACCTGAAGCAATGATTCCTAACCTTTTTTCTGTTATGATATCCACGGTATTCACGTGTGTAATAGATTTCCGTGGAAATACCCAGATGTTGTAGAAATGCTCAGTATTTTTTCACACATCATGAGGGATAATTGCTACAACTCTTAACATTTTACTGTTCCCTGGCAAACTGTGGACTGCTCTTCAGGATAAGCTGTGTTCCTACACAGTTCTCACATAGCTAAAGCAAGTGAGTCAGAAAGACACAAGGGCATGCTTACAGCCACTCTATATCATATGTAAAAAAAGCATACAATTTTAAAATGCTGATACATTTCTGTTTGCAGCAGACACTAAAGCATGCCTCATGCCTGATTATTGCACACCAGCTTGCTCTGATAGCATACTTGACAACTGCCGGCCTAGAAGACCCCAGCAGTGGAGAACACGAATTTTAAAATGCTGATACATTTCTGTTTGCAGCAGACACTAAAGCATGCCTCATGCCTGATCATTGCACACCAGCTTGCTCTGATAGCATACTTGACAACTGCCGGCCTAGAAGACCCCAGCAGTGGAGAACACGTAAGCATTATGAGTTATCAGATTTCATTAGTACTGGTAGAAAGTGGCCTTATAAGACTTGAATTAATTGCAACATACAGATTTTATTGGATTGAGCTATTCACCAGGCAGTATGATTATGTTTCTAAGACAAATGCTTTGATGGAATTTTGAAATCAATACATCAATTTGCATTAGGATTTTAAATCATTTGTTGTTTTTAATGGAAGTGATGGTGACATCTGGGAATATAATTTGATGAATTATGAATAAGAATAATGATTGGACTTCATTTACATCAATCAGGATTTTCCAGGATCTCTGGTTGGGCACCATTTCTAGAGATTTTGGAGAGTTAGGACTTTGACATATTTGAATAAATATAATATACCAAGTGTTGTGCTTGGGCAGGATGTCTATCTTTGCTGCAAATAAAAAAGGATTGTTTTTCTTTGGCAATTAAAGTGCTGTTTAAAGGTTGTAAAGGTGCAGTTATCCACAATGACATCAATTCCAAGGTTTAGAACATGGAAAATGTGAAGGTATGGAGAAAAACAGTGCTCTCAAGTTTTTCTCCAGTGGAGAAATAAGAAATTAAACAATATCACAATAGAACATGGCAGGAGAAAATATTTAAGGTGGAAGAATGTTATTATTTTCTTAAGAATAACTGAATTAAATATTTTTCTTTGACATGAATTAAAATTTTAGAGAAGCAGGAACAATAAGCAAAGGTAATAATATATGGGGAAAATAATATAAGCTCTATTTCTTTTTACCTTATAAAACATTTCAAGGGCAAAAAAAAATTTTCTAGTGGAACACTAAGAAAGACAAGGAAAACCCTTGTGCAGATAAAATGGTAAGTGAAGTGTTAGGTAATTTAGTGTACAGGGTAGAGACATGCAGTACTGGCTTATTTCTGAAAACAGTGAAAGGATTAAGTCATTTTGATTGTTGCCTCAGGTAATTCCACAAATGATAAAGTAAATTTATCTACATTTCTAATAATGAAATCAATTTAATCAATGGAACAGAATCCCGGCAGCAGACTTCTGGGTCATCTTGCAATAATGTGAATAAGCTGTACTGTCTCCATCTAAAAATTCCCTTTCTTTTTTCTCTCTTTCTCTCTTGCTTTCTTTCTTTCACCTCTATTGTTGTCAGCTGTGTTCTAAGTGCTATGGTGTATGATTAAAAAAAAAAAAAAAATGATTTTTTCAATCTATTGAGAAGCGTGAATCTAATGAGTATACATCACCCATAAGGGAAAAAACAGCAATTGCCTTCTCCCTAAACTCTCCTTCTGCAATAAATAAACATTGAGCATTTTGTTTTTGACAGTTGGCTGAACCCTTGACCTTGGTGTTATAACACCACACTCTAGCCACTTGGAAAACTGGCCAGCCCCTCTAAATAAATAAATAAGTAAAAAAATAGCTTAGTCATTGTAAACAATTATGTGGTGACTCTTACTGCTCACTAAATACTCATGTACTTCTACAAATTTCCTAATGCCCATGAAATTAACAGGGTCGTGTGACTAGTTATCGTCAATGAGTTGGAAGTAGAGGTAGACTCCACACAGGTTGCTTCCAGGCTAAACAGTGCGTGACTCTCCAGTTCTCTTTTCTCTACTGTGGTGACTTGGAAGCCATGTGTTGTAGATGGCATAGCTGTAATGAAGGATTCGATTGGATCCCCAAGTCGCCACTTTGAAGGGAGTTACCCTGAAGAGCCTCTAGACTCATGGCGGACTTGCTATATGTTAATCCACTGAGAGATTGTAGTGTTGATCTTGCAGCATAACCTATCGTATGCTGAGTAATAGACTGCCAATATCTGATATTCCTTTGCTATTGCCATCAGATATCCTGCAACAAAACTCCCAAGTACACTAACAGTGTTCCAGAAAAAGTTAGGAACAAATTTTCTTCTCAATTTTTTAATCCTTAGCTAATAAACTAAACACAGAGTAGTTTACCCTTAATTTTTTCTATTCTCTTCCCTTATTACAAGCTTTTTACTTAAGGACCAATATTTTAGTCGGACAAAGAAAGTGTGCTAGACTAGAGCAGGCTAGGTGATTATTATTCATGCCTTACTTTGATGTTGCTGGATTTTTTATTAAATAGGCCCTTCGGAACTTGGAATTAACCAGTTGAAAGTAACAGTGATATGTCAGTGTAGATAATCATCACCTAAGAGAGACTGGAAATGATAAACACTCTAATGACTCGTATTGTTTAGACAATGATGATGGTGATGGTAATACTAATATCAGCTAACACTTCTATGGCACTTACTAGGTACCAATCATTAGTCTAAATCCTTTCTACATATTAACTCAATTATTTAATTTGTAATTAATGGCATTTTCCCCAACTTCTACCTATACATCTACTTATTATGAATACTTACCTCATTTCACTACTTAGTGAAAACTTTTCCAGCCCCTGCAGAAAAAATTATCACTCCTTCTGAGCTTCTTTACCACTTAGTATCTATCTTTATTAAGTACTTAAAATATTATATTGCAATTATTTGTTGATGTGTCTGGATCGTCATATACTTCCCGAGGTCTATTTCTTGTTCAATTTTTTATTTATTCCCCAAGCTTATACATTGTCTGGAACATCAACAATCATATCGAACAATTGAATAAATTAATAAATAAGGGAATAATAAATGAGTGAACAAATGATTGAAATTATATGAGCCTTTTGAAATTATGTAAGGTTTTTTAAAATTTCTTATGACCAAGAGAGTACTGACACATAAGAAACCGGAAAAATGGTCTTTTTACAATGAAAACGTTAAAGATTTTTACAGCTTTATAGTAATCCTGAAAATTTATTAAAATAATTTTAGGCTTCATTTTCAAAACAACTTTTAATCAGATATCTTCTTTGGCTTGGATAATCAGATGTGACCCAAGGGGAAAAAGTGACACAAGAGCATTAGAAGGATTTATTTTCAAGGAGGATTCTCCCTTGTGCCTAGAAAATGTTATTTCAGCCCCTTGAGGATATGGGTAGAAAATGGCCTAGGGCTCTTAGCTAGGGCCTAAGGACTTAATGGAGTGGTTCTCTATAATGAGACACTGGACCTCTTAAGTAACTTAGGCAGGCAGATGTGACCCAAGGGGAAAAAGTGACACAAGAGCATTAGAAGGATTTATTTTCAAGGAGGGTTCTCCCTTGTGCCTAGAAAATGTTATTTCAGCCCCTTGAGGATATGGGTAGAAAATGGCCTAGGGCTCTTAGCTAGGGCCTAAAGACTTAATGGAGTGGTTCTCTATAATGAGACACTGGACCTCTTAAGTAACTTAGGCAGAACTGCAGAAGCTTCAAACCTGTAGCAAAACAAAAGGGCTTATTGGCCTTCACTAGGATTCATAGTTAACACTGTTGTTATTTACTATTTAGTAAGAGAGAAACAAATAATGCAACTGAAGCTTTGAGAGTGCAAGTTTTCCAATAAATGATTCTGTTGGAACTTTGACATAATTTTCCAACAGTTAATCAGGGTCACTGATGGGTACGCAGATTTCCATGCAAAAAGGGTATCTCAGAAACAACACTTCAACATTCCTTACTGTGCTGTCAACTCAAGCAGCATTAAGGCTTTGTGACCTTAAAATCTATAAGGGAAATAAAAAAACAAATTGTTATTACTATGATTATTAATATTAGTAATAACAGATATTTACTGAGCCCCTATCATGTTCCAAGCATGCTGTTAACTCTGAATACTTATTTTAAAATACTGAATATTTTAGCTTATTAAATCTTCTGATCATTCTCTTGAGAGTTATTACATTATCTTCATTTTACAGATGAGGAAACTAAGGCACAGAGAGGTTAAGTGAATTACCCATGTCACAATGTCACACAGTTAATCAGGGGCCCTAAAGCCTAATCCTTAATCTATACCCTGCACAGTTTCCTCATGGGTGGGAATGGGGTTCTTTTCTTTTTCAGCTTTATTGGGATATAATTGACACACAGAAATTGCATATATTTAAGGTGTACAACTTGATGTTTTGATGTGCTATACATTGTGAAATGATCACCACAATCAAACTAGTTAAGATATCCATTGCCTTACATAGCTACCTTTTTTGTGTGAGTGCGGTGAAAGCACTTAAGATCTACCCTCTTAGCAAATTTCAAGTATACAATACAGTATTGTTAATTATAGTCATGATGCTGTATCTTCAGAACTTATTCATCTTGCATAACTGAAGCTTTGGACCCTTTGTATCCTTTGTACCCTTTGACCAATATCTCCTCATTTCCCCTGTGGCAACCACTGCTCTACTTTCTGCTTCTATGAGACTGACTATTTTAAATTCCACATATAAGTGAGATAATGCGATATTTGTCTTTCTGTGCCTGGCTTATTTCACTTAGCATAACATCCTCTAGGTCCATCTATGTTGTTGCAAATGGCAGGATTACTTTCTCTCTCTCTCTCTCCCCCACCCCCCCACCACTCCCCCATCTCCTTGTTCTGTTCCTTGTTGCTGGGGCTAGGCAACAGGCTGGACTAGTGCAAGGCTCATTCTTTTTCACAACTTCTCACCCAAAAGTCTTTTCCTCCATGTTTGACATATGCCTGGTCAGGAGGCCGGAGAACATAGCTTTTTCTGAGAATCCTTTGCAACCCACCACTCTAAAGTGGGTTGTAGCCTCAGGGCCTGCCTGGGGACCTGGGGCATTAAGAAGGGGACTGGACCCCCTTCCCACAACCAGGAACCCCATGCCAGTGCCTCAGGGCCTGCCTGGGGACCCAAGCATGAGGAATGGGACCGGACCCCCCTCCCACAACCAGGCACCCTATGCCAGTGCCTCAGGGCCCACTCAGGGACCCAGGGCGTGGAGAAGGGGACTGGACCCCGCCTCCTACAACCAGGCTCACCATGTCAGTGCCTTGTGGCCCACCCAGGGACCTGGGGCATGGAGAAGGGGACCGGACGCCTCTCCTGCAACCAGGAACCCTGCGCCAGTGCCTCAGGGCCTGTCTGGGGACCCGGGGCATGGAGAAGTGGACTGGACCCCCCCCACAACCAGGCTCACCATGTCAGTGCCTTGAGACCCACCCAGGGACCTGGGGCATGGAGAAGGGGACCAGACGCCTCTGCCACAACCAGGAACCCTGCACCAGTGCCTCAGGGCCCACCTGGGGACCCGGGGCATGAAGAAGGGGACCAGACCTCCCTCCCACAACCAGGCTCACTGCAACAGTGCCTCAGGCCCACCCAGGGACCCGGGGTACAGAGCTGGGGACTGGACCCCCCTCCCACAACCAGGCATACTGTGCCAGTGCCTCAGAACCCACTTGGAGACCTGGGGATTGGACATTCTCCACAACCAGGCACACGGCCAGTACCAACAAGCATGCCCAAAACATTTTCTCTATGTGGGTGGCCCACCACAGCCACCACGATAACCATGGCTGCCATGAAGGCAGCTAGATGCCACAACCACCACACAGATCGTCTGCCAGCCACCGGAGTGCCTTGATACAAGGAGAGTCACCAGCAGAGATAAAGAAAGGAGGAGGATGTCTGGAGACCACAGAGCCCATGTCAGAGTGATGGAAGAGGCATCTGCTCTGTGATAATATTGGGGGACCTGGTCACACCTCTCAGCATTGGACAGATCTTTTGGGCAGCAAATGAACAGAGTAACCATTATTCTTTCAGAGGGAGAGAAGAAATCTAGGGTGTTTGGGGGGGGGATGGAAAGGGGGATGGTGAGGGATTGGACAAGGGGCATAAATAATTACGATTTGTAACAATATATATGCTAGTAATATTGATTTGATCAACATATCTCAATGTTGAGCCCCAAAATTTGTATAATCAAGTTTGATTCAATAAAAATTNGGGGACTGGACCCCCCTCCCACAACCAGGCATACTGTGCCAGTGCCTCAGAACCCACTTGGAGACCTGGGGATTGGACATTCTCCACAACCAGGCACACGGCCAGTACCAACAAGCATGCCCAAAACATTTTCTCTATGTGGGTGGCCCACCACAGCCACCACGATAACCATGGCTGCCATGAAGGCAGCTAGATGCCACAACCACCACACAGATCGTCTGCCAGCCACCGGAGTGCCTTGATACAAGGAGAGTCACCAGCAGAGATAAAGAAAGGAGGAGGATGTCTGGAGACCACAGAGCCCATGTCAGAGTGATGGAAGAGGCATCTGCTCTGTGATAATATTGGGGGACCTGGTCACACCTCTCAGCATTGGACAGATCTTTTGGGCAGCAAATGAACAGAGTAACCATTATTCTTTCAGAGGGAGAGAAGAAATCTAGGGTGATTGGGGGGGTGGGGGGGTGGAAAGGGGGATGGTGAGGGATTGGACAAGGGGCATAAATAATTACGATTTGTAACAATATATATGCTAGTAATATTGATTTGATCAACATATCTCAATGTTGAGCCCCAAAATTTGTATAATCAAGTTTGATTCAATAAAAATTAAAAAAAAAAAGCGGGTTGTGGTCTAAGTTTGGGGAATGGGGACTTTACAGAAACTACCTAATGTCCTACTATTCAAAGGAGGACTCTGAACTGCATTGTCCAGATATATCATACATCAATTTTTTATGAGTCTCTGTGTGACAGCATTGTTATAGGATCCCGTTTTGAGGCAAACATAAAAAAAGAAATAGANTCTGGCACTCTTTTCTGCCAGTATTTTTATCTTAGGTGGTTTGATCGTCTTTCTCTCTCTCTCTTTCTCTCCCACTTCCTGGAATTTGTTTAGCTACAGTGACTTACTATTCATTCAATAAATATTTACAGTGCTTTAATCCTCTTGCCTGGAAAATTCTCTTCCCCAAATGCCAACCTGGCCCAGTTGGACTCTCACAATAAATTCTGAAAGGAAGAGCCATAGCCCTGGGTGTATTGCTATCAGTTCAGTACTGTCTGGCTCCTTTGCTGACTTAATTGGCATCATAATTGGGAGCAAAAAATTCACATTATTGTGCACATGCTATGTGTAAGACATTATGCGAGATATCTGGGGTAAGCAGAAAATGAAAATGCAATAGAACATATTTCTTAGTGAGTTTGTAATCTAGTAGAGTAGTTTCTAGGCCTAAAAGTTATGTGCCAACTCATATTTTTTTCCTCTTAAACAATGTATATTCTTCCATTTTCAAAGACTTCGTGTAACCAGGAAACAAGATGTATTCATTTATTTAATAAATAGTGCCTACTATGTGGTCAGGCAACACTCCTGGTCCTGGGGATCCAATGGAGCTTGAGACCACCTTATCCCCCTGCCTTAATGGGGGAAACAATTTAAAATGAAGTAGACATAAAAATAAATGAAATGGTCCAAATTGTATTAAGTGTAATGAAGCAAAAAGATCAAGGAACTAAGACATGGAAAACAGATTTGAACAGAAGACCTCCTTTAAGCAGGATGCTCCTGAAAGCATCTAGGAGAACTTTGTTTAAACTGAGACCTAGGGGTGAAAAGATTTAGATTTATAAACACAGGGGAAAGGCTTTCTAGACAGAAGGAACAATATATTCAACAAACTGAACTCAAACTAGCAAAAGCAGAAGGGACATTTTGGCTTATGTGGGCAGAAAGTCTAGGGGTACATCTCATTTCTGGCATGGCTGGGGCCAAAACCTCAAAGGAGGTGGTCAGGATTCGGTCCTCTGCTTCCAAGTGTGTTAGTTACACCCTAGCCATGCTCTTGGCCAAGGCTACGCGCCTTACCTAGCTGAGGGCGAAGGCAGGGCTGATTCCCCTCATCCCGGTGAACCGAAGGTGGGGAAGGTTATACCTGAGGGGAAATGGATGCTGGGTAGGTAAAAACAACAAGCCCCGAAATGTGAAAAGCCTCGAGGCCTGGCAGGTTGTGGGAGGAGAGCTGCTAGGACTCAGTGGGGCTGATAGCGGGGGATGCAGCTTGGGTTGGATTCCAGGAGCATCGGGAAGCTGTTAAAGGGTTTTAAATGAGACTAATGTAATTTGATTAATCTAATTTTATAATTTTTTAAGGTTTTTTTCAAGCATTTTAAATTGCTTTCTTTTTAGAAATAATTTCAAATTTATGGAAAGGTTGCAAGAATAAAATTAATGTATGGGACACTCATGTACCCTTTACCCAGATTCACTTAATGTTAACATTTGGTCTCATTCATTTCATTATTTGCCTCCCTCATCCATCTATCTACCTATCTCTGTCTACACACGCACACACACACACACACACACGCATGCACAACCACGCACATAAACACATATAAAACATATATATAGTATTTTAAGCCATTTTGGAGTAAGTTACATACATCATGGTGCTTTACTCTTGCAAAATTTACTATGGATTTCTTAATAAGAATATATTCTCTTATAAAACCATGGTTCAGTTAGCAACTTCAGTAAATTTAATATTAATGCAAAATGTTAATTGAATTTAACATCTGTATTACAATTTTGTTAGTTGGCCCAGTGATGTCATTTAAATACTTTTAGCCCAGCACAGGATGCATGATAAGATCATATATTGGATTTGGCTGTCATATCTCTTAGGCTCCCTCATGTGGAACATTTCTGTAGCCTCTTTTGTCTTTGATGACATTAGCATTTTTGAAGCATATGTACCCCTTTTAGTAAAAGCTGACTATTTCTCATTTTAGGTTAATTTGATGATTCCTCACGTCAGACTGAGATAAAAGTGTCTGGCTGGAATACTAAACAAGCAATATTGTGCCTTTCTTTGGGTATCACATCTGGAGGCACATGAGGTCCATCTACCCCTCATTGGTAATACTAATTTTGGTCCCCTGGTGAAGGCGTTCAATTTCTCCCCTACTCTTCCTCTTTCATATTATTATTATTATTTTGAAACCAATAAACAGTCTGTAAGGAGTTACCTAAGACCATACAAATATCCTGTTTCTCATCAGAAATTTCCCCTGGATTTAGCATCCACTGATGATTTACTTAAACGAGTCTTTACTATGACAGTGGCACAGTGATGGTGACCAACGCTGTACTCCTTCCATATTTCCCTTCAATTCTGAGCAAGAATCCTCCCTTCTTTTTTATTTTTAAAATTTCTTTATTTATTACTGGTATGGACTCATGGACTCATATTTTTTCCAATAATCTATACTTTTTTACTATTCATAATTGTCCCAGGTTCGGCCAATGATAGCCCTTTCTAGCTGGAACTTGAATCTTGTGACATGACCCCATCAATTGTTTTTAGTACATTTTTACTTTTTGGCATAGCAAGATGTTTCTTGCTCATCTTGTACTCCTTTGAACCAGCCTTAGAAGCAGTTATTTTTCAGAATCCCTAGTATTTGTTAGTGGGGAATGGTACTAGAGACCAGTAGCTGGATGGTAGGTGTACACACTGCTATTGGCATGGCTCTGGAGACAGAACTAGAGAATATATGCATGTGTTACACACATGTAAAAATGGATAAATGCATATACACATACACACATACATATACATGTATCTACATATATACATGCACACATGCAAACACCTACATTTTCTATCTATATTTTAGAAATCATGTGTTGACCCTTCCTTATACCTCCAGTTGTAACCCACCTCACAGTGTTGTTCATCCTCATTCCCTCTCCACTTAGAACTTGGCTCCCAGTAACATTAACATCCCTACTCATTTTCTCAGTCCTAAAATAGATCTGAAATAGTTTCGGAATTGTTTTTACCTATCACTAAACAAACCTAAATGTATTAAAAAGAGTTAAGAGTTTGTATGCTGTTTTCCCTTTCCTCCCCAGCTCTGCCCAAGCCTGAGGGTATATAATAAGATATTGTGCTCACAAATGTCTTAGATTAGTTCTGTCTTTTTCTCCTTCTGTGTGGTTATGTTATTCATTTGAACTACAGTTGGGTTAATTCGTTTTAGTCTCATTTTAGTTTCAGATTTTTCTCTTTCTCAACCTTGTTAATTTAATCCTATTTTTGCACATGGAGAACATTAACAATCTTCTGAAATAAAAATTGCATGAAAAATTATACTCAGAGAAGTGTTACTTCCTCCCATATCCCTTCTACCCTGTTCACTCTGCTCTCAAACCCTTGTAGGTAACCAACTTTATTGCTTTCTAGTTTGTCTTTCCTGAATTTCTTTTGTAAGGATAAGGAGTTAAATTCATGCTTTCTTTTTTTCCCCTTTCTTTCTTACAGAAAAGACACACTATATGTATATGTATTCTTTTGTTCTTTGCTTTTTTCAATTAACAATACCTCCTGGGAATTTTCCATATCAGTTCAATAAATATTGCCCTTATTTTTTATAGCTGCATAATACACATAATGTTGTATTATGTGTATGTACAACAGTTTTTTTTTATTTTAAATTTTCTCTGCTCTGACATTTAGGTAGTTTCCAATATTTTGCAATGACAGATAATGCTGCAATAAATAACCTCTTCTGCACGTGTATTTCCATATCATTGGAGAGGTATCTTCAGAGTAAATTCCTAGATGTGGAATTGCTGGATAAATGGCTAAATACATATGTAGCTTTATGAGATATTGAAAACCTTTCCTCCATAGATGATATAGTATTTTCTTATTCCCTCCAGCAATGCATCTGAATGCCTGTTTCTTTTTTGCCTTACAACAGAATGTATTGTCCTTTGCCAAACTTTCTGCCATCATTTTTTATTTGGTTAAAATTCATTTTTCAGGAGATTCCTCAAGAAGGGCATATGAGTACATTAGGAGATATTTCCCTGAGTTCTTGCATTTTCAAGGCATTTATTTACAGTATTGCTTATTATTATTATTTTTACATGCAATGGAATATTCTTTTATTTTTTTATACAGCATTGATTATTGAAGGACCGTTGGATGGATGTAATATTCTTGATTCAGACATTATTTCCTTAAGTTTTAAAAAAATGTTGGCCTGCTGTTGTCCTTTATATGTTGTTTTTGAGGAGTCTGACGCCAATGTATTTCTCTTGTAAGGAGGGTTTTCTAGCAACTAAATTTTCTCAGTTTTTTGCTTATCTGGAAACATCTTTATTTTACCTTCATTTTTGAAAGCTACTTTTGCAAGATACGAGATTCTTGGTTGACAGTTTCTTATAGCACTTTGGAAATTTCATCCCACTGACTCTGGCCTCCATCTTTTCTGATGAGAAGTCAGCTGTTAATCTTCTTGGGTGCCCTTGTTAGGGGGATGAGTCATTTTTCTCTTATTGCTTTCAAGATTTTCTCTTTGTATTTCTTTCAACGAAGATATATCAAGGTATGTATCTCTTTATGTTTATACTATTTGGAGTTCATTTTTACTTCTTTATTTCATTTTTATGATTTTGGTTGTTTTTTTTTTGTTTATTTGTTTTTCTTAAAATTTCACTTGAATCTAATCTTGGGTAGCTTGTGACTTAGTCTTCATTTCTCATAAGATTTAATCTTTTTTTCTTCTATTTCTCTTCTGAGTTCAATAAACTCTCATTTCTTCTTCTCCACTCCCTCCATTTCTGTTCTTAGTTTTTGTTTGTGATTCAAGATGTTTTTTTAAATTTCAAATATTTGTTTGAAAATATTTAATTCAGTTTGGAGTGTTGTATTGCAATTTTTTTAGCTTTGTGGTTGATTCTTAGGGGAAAATTTTTATCAACTGAAATGCCTTAATTCACATTTCCAGAATTTTTATAGTAGTGTTGTATGGAGGTGGTATGCTATTTCTATTCCTATGCATTTTGTGTTCAGTGCTCCTAGTCTGATGGTTCTACCCTCTTCTGTGTTGTCTTTAATGGATGGTGATGTTGATGGTGTCAGGGAGGCAAAAAGTTGCTGTGTTTTGTTTCTCTTTTTTTCTTTAATTACTTCATTTAATTTAGTAATGATCTTTAATTTTTCTTCCTTACTTCTTTCTTTCCTTTCCCTGCTGTGTTTCCAAGGGTTACATCTCCTTCTCTGTGAAACTAATTCTTTCCCTAAGCAATGCTTCTCAGAGACTGCTGCTTCTGCTGCCACCATCTTCAAACTCCTTTCCTTTAGCTAGTGCTGTTAATTACCCAGTTCTCACCTTGGGTCTGTGTTTACTGTTGGATTTTCTCTTTCTGGGGATGATTTTGTCTGCACCATGTTTAAGTTCTCTGCACCCCTTTTATCTTTTCAAGGACTCTCTTAAGCATCTCCTAACCCACTCATTTCACCCACAGCCTTGCAGTGATGGCTGGGCAGCAGGAGCTCAGCTGGAATTGGGTTCATTTCTCTACTTACAAGCAATTTGAATGTCATGATATTCTCTCTCATAATACTGCTAAAGGACTGGGTTATATGATTTTATTTGCTCTATTCGTTGGTTTTATGTTTTCAGGGGGTGCAGGATGAGTGGATAGATTCAAAATCAGGCAGTCACCATTAGCTATTTTTTCTAATTTTAACTAATGTAGTTAGTTTGAAAAGCAAGGGCCTCAGAGATTTAACAAAATGTGGTATGTCTTTAAAAGATTACTCTTGCTACTCTGGGAAAAGAGGTTGTAGGTGGCAAGTATGGAATTAGCAAAAGTAGCTAAGAACCTTCTGTAGCAGTCTGGGTGAGATAAGATAGTGGTTGATAGAAGATAGGTAGAAGTGTACAGTGGACAGACTTTTTGCAGGGGGGGATTGTGGCAAAGCCAATAATACTTACTAATAGGAAGTTAGGGAAAGAGAGGAGTAAACAAAGATTTCTGCGTTTTGGACTTGAATAATTAATGTCATTTGCTGGAATGGGATGATTATATCTGGGAAGACTAGCAAAGGAATAGGTTTGGGAAGGCAAAATCAAGAGTTCTGTTTTGAACATCTGAAGATTGAGCTGTCTGTGAAGCTTCCAAAGGAGCTGTCAAGAAGGCTGTGGTATATGGGAGTCTGGAGCTCAGAAGAGCAGCTTGGACTCAAGATAGAAGGATCAACATACAGCCATCGAGAAGAATAAAATTGTCTAGAGAATGAGTGTGATGAGCGGTAATATTCAAAACAGAGTCCTGAGGTAGTGCAGTGAAGAATGTTTGGGTAATGGTTGAGAATCCAGCAGAGTGGATTGAGAGAGGCAGCCAGTGAGAAAGTGGGAAGACCAGGAGAGTGCTGTGTTTCACAGACTCGGGGGTGGACTTTCTCAGAAGCTGCCAGAGGGTGAGGGATGATGGACACAAAGACATGAGATTGTGTGCTCTCATATCTCTATCAATTGGAGATGGATCTGAATCCTGAAACACTCAAAAGCACAAAAACAGTTGAATCTAGTAGGGAAAATAAGATCTTGTGGGACTGTGCTTCTCTGGAACCATTTTCAAAGCACATTAACATTTATTACTTGTTTTTCTCAAAATGTCGCTGTGTGGTCAGGTATTGTTATTATTATTTCACAGATGAAGTAGAGGTCTGGTGTGGCAGAAACACTTATAGCTATACACTCAAAATTCACGTTTTCCTTGGCTGGACCACATGTCTCAGACCCCCATCCCTATCCTTACAAGCAGGTGTGGCCATAGGGCTAGCTCTTGACACTGGAATGAGAGTGAAAGTGAAATGTGTACTTGTAGGCCAGACTCTTAAAAAGTGGGTGGGACTTTTCCATGCTCTCTCTCCCTTTCCACTAACTAGAAGCAGAGGACTCTGAAGCCCTAGTGGACAGAAGATTTTAAAACTGGAAGAGCATGGATCTCTGAATCACCATGTGGAGGAAACCTACCTGCTGACTAGGAATATCTGCATTGAACTGTCCTATGATCAAGAAACAATCTTCTATCACCAGTGAAATTTTGGTGTTTGCTATGTAGCTAGCATTGTCTTAACTATTATATGTGGAGATATTAAACATCTTGCACTGTAACCCATAGTAAATGAATGGTAGAGTGATGACCAGAACCAGATCTTCTACCTCTTTGTTAAATGTTTTGATGGGTCTCCATTACATAGATACAAGGGGATACAAGGGAATCTGGGAACAGAGGATGCATTTTACAGAAAACTCTAAGTAGGTAAGTAGACAGTTGCATAAAATGCTCATTAAAAACAACTTGTTTTAGGTTTTGAAATAGGTGAAGTTAATATATTCACCCTGAATTTCTTATAAATCTGTGGTTTATTGAGAAAGAACCTCTATTAGCAGGATAATATATTTTTTGTGGCACAAAACTGAAATGCAATTCTAACAGTGAAACACCAATAACATGCATAACATTTTATCCCAGATGGCTCTCTCATTTGCCAATTTTATGAGGAAATCAACAGCTTGTCTGGGAGAATGACTAAATACACTTTCCAGGTCAAAACTCTCCTCACATAACAATACATTCATGTGTTTTTCTCTGAGAAGAAAGCTCCTTGTAAGGCTAGAATCATTCCAGACTAAAGTATAATTGGTCTTTTCTAAAAAAAAAATCCCCATTCTAACAAAAGTATTAGATTTTCATTATCCAAGGGCCGATGATACCATTCATGGATAAAGATCAAGAATTTATTGTTATCAGGCTTTTGGTTAGTACTATTTTGATTAGTACTCTTTCCAATGTTTTCTTTTTTAGTAATTATCAGTTACTGGAAGAAATGATGCCAAAACTTCCACAAGTGGCTTGTCATTTTTAAAAAATACTTTCCCTGTTTCCTACTCTCTGTCCATTTCTGCAGTTTGTAGCTCTGTCTTGCACACAGCAGGGACCTGTTGCTATCTCAAGTCTAACCCCAGGAAATGAATTTGGAGATTTTCTTTTTAACTTAAAAAAACCTCTCAGTGGTTTCTCCATGGTAGATGTGGTGACTCGGGGAGCTATCGACAGTCCAGAGGATGGGCACCTGCACAGAGTATGATGGAGAAGGAAACACACTGCCCTGGGGCAATTTCCAGAAATGCTCTCATTCAGCCCTACACAGAGACATGTTGGAGGCTCCTCCTCGACTCCTCTGTCCACTGTGATTATAGGTTCTTTTAGCGCAAAAGTCCCATCTTCTCTCTGTTGTATAAGGCAAAGTCTTCTCTTTGCATCCAGAAGAGTCATGCGTGACAGGTATATGCATTACCCCACCTGAGGGGTGGGAGAGTCAGAGTAAGATCCTGCTGGACTGGAGGGACAGGCTGAGTCAGAGGGGGCACAGGAAAGTTTAGGTTCAAAACCTGGGAAGAGTCAGAATAAATTGAAAATCAAACATGTGGATTAAAGTTAATCCTAGGAAGCCAAGTGTTTAGATGGAAGATACTAGTAAAGGCAGAGTAGGATCAATACTTAAGTCATTGCTTAATGACCAAAGTTAACTGTTGCCTATTTTTTTGGAATGATATTTTGTTAAAGTTCCTTAGAGTTTCCAATTCTCTTTAAGCCTTTCTAATCTTTGTCAGTTCATCGTGTGTGTGTGTGTGTGTGTGTGTGTGTGTGTGTGTGTAGATATATTTCCCTATGGGAAAATTCTTTCAGAGTTTCAGGGTGAGATGCCAGACCTCTCTCTCTCTGCAGCTGCAAACTGGGCCAGGATTTGCACTAACATCTTTGTATTTCTTCTTCGTGCAGTGGGATCAGCTCGGGCAGCTGTAAAGCAAAGCACTGGGTTTTGGAAGTGTGGATCCAGCTGGTAGCTGAACCAAGAGTCAAATTCTGATCAAAAGAATGCTTTCTGTAGTTGAAGAAGCCCTAGGAAACTGGGGTGGAGAAGCCCTTTGTGACAGAGAGACTACAAAGCACTAGGTCAGGTAGTGCAAGAGATTGCGAGATCAGGATTACTGTTTTGCTGGGGGGTGGTATCTGGGAAAGGAAATGAAATTTAAAGATCATAGTTTTAATTGGTTTAACTCTCCTATCCCTTTATGGGTAACAGGAGAGAAAGTTTTCTTTTTTTTTTTAGGGAAACAAGCACAAAACCTTTTGTATGTTTTCCACTTCTTTGCCCCCAAAATTCATTAACTGAGAGAACTTGATAAAGCAGCTCAAAGCATAAGAAGAGGTGGACTTCAAAGGCAATGGTACTGTCAGGATGGGCTCATGGGCAAAAGGGGGGTTGGGAGGGAGGATGATGTAGGGATTTCTGAAGAGAATTTCTAAGGAAAAAAAGAGAGATAATAGGAAACTGCTGGAGGTACAAAGATTAAATACAAGTGCCCAGTAGGGAACATCGGGAAGTTTGCATTCATATCTGACCACATTCCTCTCCCTTGGTTTTTGAAACTATAGGCAAGTTTAATTCAATTTTACTAGTGCTTAGGTTATTGTGAAAAAAAAGTTGGTTGTAGGCTCTGCTTTTCTTTTCTTTTCTTTTGTTTTGAGTCTCCATGATTAATACAAACAACACAAACAGTCTAGCATTACACATTAGATCTGGAAGAATAATTTTGGAAGAGACACATTGTTGACTTTCTAGGGCATTTTTTTTCCATCTCAGAATGAGACTTAAGTGATTTTTCCTATCATCTCCTACGTGTATGTTATTCTTTTTAAGATTATCCTTTATTCTTTGCTTACACTTTCATATTGTCTTTAGTAAGGGCAAGGCTCATGGTCCCAGAAGCAAATAAAAATTAAACTGAGTCTGAAAGAAAATGCTTAGGAAAAGAAGAATTCTAATCAAAAGGAAAATGCTGGTGTTATCAGTTCCTTTTTTCTTCAGATGATTGATGTCATTACTTGAATTCTTAATTGTCACCCTGCTCTGTTAATTATAGCCCACGCCTAAGGAAAATTTTGTTGACTTATTAAAGTTTTCCAGGCGCAAGGATGTATTAAGACAATATTACCAATGATAAGTCTCAGAAACATCCAAAATGTTTTGTCTCCTCTCCTGATATTTTGTTTTGAAAATTGGAGTTTTAGCCAATGTGAAGTTTATCTATTTGTGATCACTTGTCCCTCTTCAGGTTTCTGAACACAACTGAATCTGAGGAATCCTAGCTCGTGGCTGTGGTTTGGGGGTTGCTGTTTTCTTTTGTTCAGAAAATATTGTGTGGGAAACAATACATAGAGCACTTCTTAAACATACACAGAAGAAGAATTTGGCTGTTGAAGCTTCTGGTTCACAGTTCATTGGGTTCATATAGAAACTCAGCTTTACTTTAATTTCACCAGATCCAGAGTTCAGTTTGAGTTCACATGGCACAAGTAGAGAATATATAGGCAGAGAATGTTTAACTTTTAATAACATCAGCTTCTATTTTCTCTGTCTTTATGAACTTCATTCATGAACATTAAAAACTTCTGGTAGTAAATGATCTCCATCACAAAACCTTTCATTTGAGGATGTAGTGAACTGAGTTATAGTCATGCAGAATGCTGTTTCTTAAAAAAATTTGATGTAATTGGCTGCGAAGAATTCTTTGCATTCATGAAATGAATTATTATGATTCTATCAGAAATGCTGAAAGAAGTGGCAGAATGATGTCTTCTTTAGTGTGAAATGGGAGTTGGAAATAGGTTGATATGAAAGGAACAAATATGTTCTATTGAAACCAGCTATGGATGTTTGTAAAACTGCTTACAACAATGTGGTTGCTAAGTGTCATATTAATTTTTATTAGTTATTCTTCACAACATACTTGTTTCTTATGCTTTAATTTTTAGACCCTATTTGATTAAGCTTACTGATTAAGGGCTGATACCAGGGCTGATTGTGCAGTAAGTGGGAAAAAACATTTTTTTCTAATATAAATAAGTAAACAAATAAATAAGCAAATAAGTTCAAAAGTGAGTGAATAAATGAATGAATGAATGAATAAATACATAGAAGCTATACTGGGAATACCCTCTCCAGATAATTCTCACAGCGACCCAACTATTATGCTATGAATGGAGCTCTCATTTAGCAAATAATGGCTATTTGTACTTGAAGAATAAATGTTTTCTTTTTGAAGTTTCAATAAGACAATATTATGTCCAGCTCCCACCAGGTAGTTTACAAACATTATATTATTTATATGTCCAGTTATTCATGTAGCATGTTCCACCCAAATGGGAACTAGATTCATAATTAGGAAATCTGGATTTGAACCTTAAGTTGCCATCTTATTTGTGTGACTTTCATTAAATCACCTAAATTTTCTAAGACTCAGTTTAATTATTTTCAAAACGGAGATGATAATAATTCCTTCATAAGAATGGTTTTAAAGATCAAGCCTAAAAACAGTTATTAAGGTGTGGAATGAACTGCAAAGAGCTGTAGAAATGGGAGGAATTGTCAGTTGTTATAACCATCACTTTTTCACACAGACAAAATGTGAGTCCAAGTGCGAGTGGGCACTAAGTCCATTGGATTATTATTGCCACAAATTTGAAGGTGATAGAAACCTGGTAAATGGACACCAGTGTGTTTATGCTTCAATCATTTCTCTTAATAACCTGCTAAACTTATTATTAAATAATTAGATAATTAAACTTCCAAATGATAATTTTTATTTCCTTTTTGTCTTTTTTCGTGACTGGCAACGGATTGCAACCCTCAGTGTTGCGCCCGCACCTCGCTCAGCCAGTGAGCAGCCCATCGGTACGTGGGATCCGAACCCTTGGCGGGAGCGCCTCCGCACTCTCAAGCGGCGCACTGTAGCAGTGCGCCACCGGGCCGGCCCCCAAATGATAATTAAATATATTATTATTAGATAATTAGAATGGCAAGTTATGTTATGTAAATAATAATAATTAGAATATTAATGTACAATTTTGAATCCAGTTCTTCTCTTTGAGATTAAAAATTGGCAGTGAGATTATGAGGAAAAAGTAAGAACCAAGTACCCCCAGTGTTTAAGTGCTTCTACAGGAGAATTTTGAAACCCCGATATAGAGCTTCAAAAAAGGCAATATTAAAAAAAAAAAAGGGTAATATTTGGAGATGAGGTGATATACATGACCAGACAGACATCTTCTTATCTGAGTAGTCCATCTGTCTGCACTGAGATATTTAACTGTGTAAATACCTGAGATATTTATTCATGTAAGAAAATTTTTCGTTTAACTGCTAGACTGGAAGGAGAGTAAAATGCCCACTGGTTCCATCTAGTGAAGTCAGTTATTGCTACCCCCAAGGGACATAAAACCAAAATGATAAACACCAGTTTAAAAAATGAAACTTACAATGAATGAAGTGAATAAATTCTTAACTCCTTCCACATGCATCCATTGCAGATCTCACGACTAAGCTACCACTTCTCAACCAAGTAGAAACCACTGAGAACATCCCTCATCAAACTAGCCCGGGCCTTGGTCTGCAAATTCCAAGTTTCATATACCACCGCTCTGTAGTTTCAACAAACAAACACTTCTACAGCAATGGGCCAGGAGGGGAGAGATGGCTTGCTTTCAAACCCGAAGGGGACACTAGTGCTGCTTGTGGAGTGAACTCGGTTGGGGTGCGGCAAGGGAGGCTCTGCTCAGAGTCCCAGGGATCTGGCTCAGAAACACTGAGACCATTGTCTTTAGAGGCAACAAAAGAGGTTGTTGAAAAACCAGGCTTTCATATAAAGCCAAAAATCTGTGCTTGTCATTTTGTGTTTATTTGGCATTCAAGTATGGCAGTCATTCTCAGCTCTTGCTGCTATTTATATTTAAAGGAAAGGCCCACAGCCATGTAATGGGAGCCAGATTTCAATATCTCACTCTTAAAAAAACAAAAACAAAAACGAAATCCCTGTATCATTTTTACTCATGCATCCTTTGACTTCCTGTCTGAACCTTTGGGGTTGGTGCTTTGGCAGTGAGTGACAGATCAGCAGAATCCTTAACACCAGAGCTGCTAACCCTCCTGGACAGCTCTTTTATAACCAGATACACGTTTGTATTTACTTGGAGGAGGAGAAAACATTCCTTTGTTACAGGGTCAGATTTTCCTGTGCTCTCATGTGTGTATGCACACACACACACACACACACACACACACACAGAGTTTTAGTTCTAGTTGTTAAAATGTGGGAGCAGAGGGAGTATAATCATTGTGGAGTTTGTTTCAGCTTCTTGGTTAGCATTACATTGGCACTTGGTTAATGGAAAACAAAGTGAACCTAATCCTGAGTGCTGGAGGAACTGCTGCAATTATGTAACCTTGACCTTAACTACTTGATGAATGAAAACTGGAGGGGAGGGTGGTGGAGGGGTACTGGTAACCTGGGAGTAGGCAAGGGTCAGTACAGTGTTAATTGGTGTCTGCAGAGCAGGCCCATTTTTCTATGGTGATAAATTTAAGAATAATGTCATTTATTGAAATGAACTAATGCCCTTGACTTCTTAAAAAGTTGAAGTAGTCTGAACATAAAGTGGTGTGTGATAACAATACCTTATAATATTTGAATGGTGAATAGCATTTCTTCATAATGCTTTTTATTTATATTATTATAAATTACTATATGACTATATTTACATTTCACTGAATTACTTTATTTGATCATCACAGAAAATCTAAAGAACTTAAGATAAGCATCTGTAATCTCAATGAGAAGTTTGTTGAAAATAAGAAGTTAAGTGATTTGCCTAGGGTCCAATTAGCCAGCCTTCCACACAGATATCTTGATTCCTGGTGCCACATTATTTTTCAATGTATCATCTGACTTCGTGAAATGTTATCACAAAGCCAAAACTTCATGATTCCACAGATGAAATATAATCAATGATTATGTGATATCCAGTGAAAAATCTCTAAGGTACATTTCAGTTCTTTAATGCATGCAGGTCTGACCTGGAAAAGGAATAAATTCTGGGGAAGAGTCATTATTGCTTCTAGTAGGTCCAAGCAATGGCACATGGTATTCTCTTTACTATTCTATTTTTTTTTTGCCATTAAAATTGATTTTTCCTTGACTTAAATGGTCTTTCATTTAATTCTGTTTTGAGTTAGCTTAGGGCAAAGTCTCTTGTTCATCAAACCTTAACTTTGAAGGAGTTATGTTTTTTAAACTATTGTTTTGTAGGTAACATCCAAACCTGACACCATCTCCTTCCATCTATACTAAAACTGCTCACAATGATGAGTCTTCTCAATCCAAAGTGATTGTTGAAGTCCCTGACCTAGGTAATTCACTCAAAATCCTTTCTTGACCAAATTCCTGAAGACTCAATGGAAGCCAATGAACAGGAACTAACTATAGGATCCTATCAAATCCCAATTAGCTGACTAGATATCTGACATGTAATTATTGTATGGCTAAGGCAGACTGTGTTGGTCCATAAAGAAAGAGGCTGATGGCTCCTTACACCTCAAAGGAGTTAGTTATCTCAATAAATATTTGTTGATGATGAACATGTATTGGCTGGCAATGTTTCTGTTTGGAATTTTATTTTATTTTCCCAAATATCTTTACTAATGGACATTTTGTGGAATGTTGAATATATATATTTAAGGGACTCAGTAACTAACTCTAGGTATGAGCACTTCCTGCTTCCAACCTTTTGTTTGTTTTCCAGTGAGAATGTACAGTAACCCATTTCAAACTCTGGCTTGTGTGCCTTTAGACGAGGCTTCCCTGAGGTGGGAATGCCAGGGCAAGAATGAACCAGATTGTAATCTTTGTGCTTGGCAGTCTGACATCACTTGTAAACTCTGCCAAAATTCCTTTGGAAACAGATGTTTCTAGAGAGGGAATGGTAATCATTTATCCTCTTACATTTGTTCAGTAAATGCTGATTTGTGGAAAATATAAGGATTTAGGTTACGGTTGGAACAATTCACTAGGGATATACTTTTTCAGAGAGAATAAATATGATTGTTCCCAAACCATTTTCCTCCTTCCCAGCATTTCTTGTGCTTTAATTCAGTCTTCCCCATCTACTTATAGTCCGGACGGAGCAGACACATACAAGCCCTCCCACCCCCCACTAGAGTGGCTTTATGTCCCTCTGTGAGTGAGTAATTTACAGATCCTAGTAATATTTTCTAATCACTAATCTAGCATTTAAATATAAACTTCTAGCTCGCCTCTTGGCGATTTGCACATTATCACTTTTCAGCCAATTTATAACATAAATTTTATTAATAAACAAGGAGAACTCCAGTTCCCATGTCAGCACCATGATTACAATGGCCATTGGCCACTGTAATGAATGGATGTGAACTGATAGTATACATATCAGAAAAATACATCCTCTGGTATAAAAATATCAAAGATTTTAATTTTTTATTTTTCTGCATTCAAGGAATACATGCTATATAGAACATAAAACTAAGCAAAAGTGATGTAAGTCTGATTTATGCTCATCTAAATCTCCAGCCCCCAATTTTTTATTGGCAATTACCACTGAACTGAAAGCATTTCCAGTTGAATTTTCAGCTGAATGAGTAATCAGCTACTGGTGAGATGAAAGTTTGTACAGAAGTGAACTTTTTAGACAACTGCTGGAGCATCTTTGCCAGGAAGTCTTGGGGACCTTTCATGTAATTTGTGTTGTGTTCTATAACTTCCTGCTTATTATGTATCCCAAATCTTGAATTACTTAAAGAGTTAAAAAGAAATTATGTTAGAATAAGTTTGTTCTGGAATTGCAGGGTTTATTGGTCTTTGATTCAATAAATGGAAAAATCTCAAAGGGCCTGATTGTAGGAGGGTACTTCAATTTACAGTGAGGGGCTGAGGGCCTCAGCCACGCCCCCCCAACACCCCAAACCAGCCCAGCAATGACCACCAAGCTGCTGCTGGAAGCGTCCTGGTCTCCCCTGCTGGAGTGAGTGGGGTGCCATGGGCCTCGACCACACCCCCCTCCTTCGTCCTCCTCTCACCCTATTTCCCTCCCCCTTCACCTCTCTCCCTGTCCCCTACTGCTCTGCAATCTGAGATTGTAAAAAATGATAAATAATATTAATAAACAAATTTTAAAAGATAATACAAATCTTTCCATGAACTTTTTGAAGACACCTCCTATGTTCCCTCTATAGAGTCTGAGTTCATACACAGAGTCTCTTCCAATGTCCTACTGAGATTACAGTGGAGGAGAACAGGTGCTGGGCAGAATAATGCAATGGTGAAAACAGGGCTGAGTCTTAGCCCCTCTGTCCGAATTCATGTCTAACGAATTTGATTCTTCTCTCAGATGGACTGAATGTTGTCATCCCTGCAAAGAAAATGGGAGGGCAAGTTAATGACCTGGGAAAAATTTCTGAATCCTCAAGAATAAATTCATTGTCATAGCCAATCACTGTCTAAAAAAAAAAAAGCTCAATATCAGTTATGCCAAAATTCAACTTAAATTTTACAGACTCTCTTTACCATCTCAATGTGTAAACAATTCTTTTTTTTTTTTTTCTTTTTTTTTTTTTTTCNCCTTGGCGGGAGTGCCGCTGCGCTCCCAGGTGGCGCACTCTCCAGTGCGCCACCAGGCTGGCCCTCAATGTGTAAACAATTCTAATCCATAGATTATCTCATTTCAGAAACCTCAAAGTGAATACTCAGGTGTTCTTTTAGGTACCCTGCAGTAAATTCTGCAGCTAATGTATCCTGGCAGGACATCAGAATGAAGTCCTGCTAAAAATTAAGCTTTTGATAAAAATGATACTTTTGTGGTAGAATAAGCATTTTCTGTCCTCCAAATGTCCCACTCAAGATTAATATCTTACCTGTATTATTATGTAGAATTCAACTGAGAACTGTTACCTGCCTGAGTGCTTGAGCATCTTTACCTGCTTTCTAGGTGACCAATTGTTTTGATCTGAAGTAATTGAGGAGTTTCTTAGGACTTGGGGCTTTCTCTGCTAAAACTGGGTCAGTCTCAGGCAAACTGCTGAATCATTTTGGGATAAAAGCCATGGCTCTGCTCTGCTGTCAGGTATTTTTGTAGCCTGGAGGTCAGAAAACAAGTCAATATCTCCACTTCTCAGAAAAATATCTTCACTTCCACCTGGTTTTAGAGGACATGGGTGGCCTCATCAACCTCCCACTTCTAGTCTGTTCCAAAGCTTCCATGAAAAATCCTGATGGTGACCACTGGTGTTTCACTGACCTTCATTTCTTCTATATTTATTGCTCAATCCCTTTGCACCAGGCATTGGATTAGGTGATGCTCCAAATAAGGGCTTAGAGCCTGGTAAGGCAAACAAGTGAACAGGCACTATCAACAGAGCTTATAGTCCTGGGATAAATTCTGTTAGCTTTGCACAACTCACATTTATAGACCTACAATTTAGCTTAAGTGGTCTTACAAAGAATAACTACTTTTTTAGAAAAGAAATTGAAGACTGTCCCTTATGCTGTTCAATGTTCATTAAACAGAGACCTTCATAACCCATGCTTCTAGAGAGTTCATGGCTGGAAAAACATCTGTCTCTGCAGTGGAACAAGCATGCTTCCTTG
>NW_007727335.1:43335-51228 GCF_000696425.1 Galeopterus variegatus | reverse complement strand
TGAAAAATCCTGATGGTGACCACTGGTGTTTCACTGACCTTCATTTCTTCTATATTTATTGTTCAATCCCTTTGCACCAGGCATTGGATTAGGTGATGCTCCAAATAAGGGTTAGAGCCTGGTAAGGCAAACAAGTGAACAGGCACTATCAACAGAGCTTATAGTCCTGGGATAAATTCTGTTAGCTTTGCACAACTCACCTTTATAGACCTACAATTTAGCTTAAGTGGTCTTACAAAGAACAACTACTTTTTTAGAAAAGAAATTGAAGACTGTCCCTTATGCTGTTCAATGTTCATTAAACAGAGACCTTCATAACCCATGCCTCTAGAGAGTTCATGGCTGGAAAAACATCTGTCTCTGCAGTGGAACAAGCATGCTTCCTTGTAGTGCACTTGTGAGAATCTGGAAGCAGAGAGAAGTTTGACGGACAGTTTTCAGTATCTTTTCTTTGCCTTGGTTTAGGTTTTATGTTAAAATAATGCTCTCCTTTTAATCCTGTTAAAATATTTTAATCTCTTTCCATTAAGGGTATTCTTTGCAATAGAGGGGAAGTATTTCTCTTTTCTAGTATACTAACCCCCCAAAGATAGCATTCTTTTTATATTTCAGACTATAAAGTATTTCATTTTTCAGAAGACCATTGTTCCCAAATTGGTTATGAACCAGGAAAAAAGTTCTTGCCCTAAGTTTCTCCAGGGTTCTACATCCAGACTTGCCCCCTTCCTCCTGACTGTTGCCCACAAAGTCTTAGAGGAGTGTTTTGGGGAGTGAGTGATTCCCAGTGTACATCACAGCATTGTTGAGGGGTCTTATAAAGATATTTGGTATAGAAAATCTCTTTTCCTACCCTCCCAGTTCTTCTTTACAAGTGCAAATAATATTTAAAACAAAAATTCTCAAATGTAATATGTGTTGCTAGGGCAACCAGAAGACAGCAACAGGAATTCAACCAAAGCCAAGGAATTGAGCACAGCTCCCTGGGCAAAGCTTAGTCTTGGCTGATGCAGATCTAGCAGGGGTGAGTTAGAGTCTATTTAGCCCTGGAGAGAGGAGAAGCCTGCTTTTGAAACTCCTCTCAGAAGCATGCCATCTTCTCAGAAGTGAGAACTATCATGTGTTTTCTCTTTTCTTTCTTGCTTGATGGCATGCCTGCGTCTGCTTTTCTATCTCCGCCTCCTCTGCAGATTTTTCCACCACAAAGAGTGCTCCCTAGGAGATATTTGTGGATGATTATACACTCTTCTGCAAGGTGAACACAAGGGAGCATACCCTGGACAAACTGGAGATTGGGGCATCCCAGGTTCTTCTCAGGCTACTGCTGTCTGACCTGCATTTATTGAGCACCTGCTATAAATACTTGTAACCATTGTGAAGATGATACAAGTTCCAGTCGAGGCTTCCCCATGGAGTGTTCTTGGGCAAATCATTCAGATTCTTAGTTTTCTGTTTTATTAAAAGGATAAAATATCACTACTTTCCTGAAATGAGAATTGTGAGGATTAAATGAAAATAAAATAGGTTTTTTGGAAATTGTGAAGGATTACACAAATGTTATTTTTTCCCAGTATCTGGAATTTGAGAGGAAAAAATAAAAGAGAGAGGATGAAGAGAAAGAGGAAGAGAAGAGAGAAAAGAGGAGAAAAGAGGGCAAATGGACTTTTGACTTTGAGATGCTTATAAATTTGTGGCAGCGACGCAAAACGATTGACAAAAATTACCGCTGGAAGGAGGTGGATTTCACATATTTAGTTAAGGTTGACCCTGCTGAGTCTTCTAATTATCAGTCAAGTGTTTGCCTCAAAATGGCCCTAAAAATCACAGTCCTTTTTGGGGAGACATTAATTTTGTCATTATTAAGGAGGAAAAAGGCAAGATAGTTAAAATGAGGGTGGTATCTGGTGGGTTTTTCAAAAAGTTCAAATATATGCAAATTTTCTATCAAATGGAAGAGCAATTTAGACTCATAAAAACTCATCTACTGTTTAGGTCAAACAGCTAAAATTTTAAAATGCCAGTTAGTTAAAAAAGCATTTCACATTTAGTTCTTACAACTTTTGAGACAGAAAGTCATGTTATTTTTACACTTTACTACTTCAATCATAAAAGTAATCCATATTTAGTTTAGAATATGCAGAAAATATAGATGAAAGAAAAAATATTTCAAAAATGTATCAAAAATCCTTCACACATGAAGCAGTCACTGTTAGTTAATACCTTATTTTCCACCATTTCTTTTTAAATTTAAAAATCTAAAGCTGACCAGTTAGCTCAGCTGGTTAGAGAGTGGTGCTGATAACACCAAGGTCAAGGGTTTGATCCCTGTACCAGCCAACCAAAAAAAAAAAAAAAGTCTAAATTTTCAACCCTTTAACCATTCTTCTTTTGGTGTTTACCTCATCTCTATATAACATCTTTGTATTTTTTTAAAAAAATAAGTTTTATCTATGGACCTCCCATTATGAAAGATGAGAAGTTAGCTACCCCCTGACCCCTACCATCATGTACGTGTACATATCCCAACTCCTATCTTCTCAGTATATTGCACGTGATTTTGGTTGGTCCAGTGCTTTCCTTATTATTTTGTGTGTGCTGTTTGGAGCTGAGATTCAAAGCTGAGCTATGTCATATACTGTGATTACTTTTCTTGAACAACTTGGGAATTAATAATTACCTTGTTTGTCTTTTCTAGTTATAAACAAGGGTGGATCCAGGTTTTCTGAACATGGACATTAAGTAGTTTTGGGACTAAGAAAGAATACAAATTACAAATTTTGAGAAGGTCCAAGGAGCCTGAATCCTTAAATCAGTATTTGGAGGAGAGTTGCCTACTAATCAGAAATTCCCATTTTGGGATTTATGCTAAGTTTAGGCCATGATTCTATGTGGGTTTGAATTTTTAGCAGCTAGCATTATCTTATCTAATTTCTGTGGTATAGTCCACTTTCTCTCTGTTTTGGCCTCTCTCATTCATGTTAAAGGCTCTTCTCAAATATCTGGTTATGCTTGATTGTCTGCTCATACTTAAGAGTAGGGTCTAATTAGTTGATTGCTAGTCTTAGCATATGAGTGGAACTGTTTGAACATGAGCTTTTCAGTAGGGTACCAGTTGGGCCCACATTAGTATTTTTAGGGGGTTTATTTGGGTTAGTCAGATTCCACAAAGAAAGCTCCTTTCTCTCTTATCTGAAGAGTAAAGGCCTGGATGCCCATGTTCTTTGTGTTGAGCAGGGAAGGCTGGCTGGAAGGTCTCAGAATTTAGTGTTTATAGGATTACTAAATCCTCTTTTGTTTGTATAACACACCTTGTCGGTTAGGCCCAGTATCCTCTAGAGCAGACCTGATACCCTCTGTCTTGCCCTCTCTGCAGTATGAATCTCCAGATTTCCATCAAAGTGGGAGGACAGTCACCCAGTGGGGCGAAGAAGAGAAGAGGATCTAGGATCTGTTTCTTCAAAAGCTTTCAACCAATCCTCCTAAATTACTCTCCCATTTTCAAAGGCACCTAGTGCAGATTCCTGAGTCTTTAGAATTCTGGTTGGTTATCGGCACAGGATTCTGCTTACTCAAATCTGCTAGTTCAGTGACCATGCTTTCCAGTTTCCAAAATGTTATCTCCTCTTCTGTTTTCTCTGAATTTGTGCCTTTTAACAACATCACTCAGAGGCCCGTACTCTTTTTCTATGCATATTTTTACATAGTTGGGTTTCATATACATTTTTTGAGTTCTATGTTGATTGTTCTTCACAACAGATACGACATCACTCAGAGACCCCTACTCTTTTTCTATGCATATTTTTACATAGTTGGGTTTCATATACATTTTTTGAGTTCTATGTTGATGGTTCTTCACAACAGATACAAGTATTTGATCCTGTTATTAAAAATTCTATAGTCATGTTTATATATAACAGATTTATTGAGATTTAATTCAATATCACACAATTCAGCCATTTAAAGTGTACAATTCAGTGATTTTTAGTATATTCAGAATTGTCCAACCATCAGCATAATCAAATTTTAAACATCACTCAGAGGCCCGTACTCTTTTTCTATGCATATTTTTACATAGTTGGGTTTCATATACATTTTTTGAGTTCTATGTTGATTGTTCTTCACAACAGATACAAGTATTTGATCCTGTTATTAAAAATTCTATAGTCATGTTTATATATAACAGATTTATTGAGATTTAATTCAATATCATACAATTCATCCATTTAAAGTACAATTCAGTGATTTTTAGTATATTCAGAATTGTCCAACCATCAGCATAATCAAATTTTAAATATTTTCATCACCCCCTAAAAGAAATTCCATATTCATTAGCAGCTCCTCTCCCTTCCCCCCGACGCCTCGGCTCTAGGCAACCACTAATCTACTTTCTGTCTCTGCAGATTTGCCTATTCTGGAAACTTCATACAAATGGACTGGCATAGTATGTGATCTGTTATGGCTGATTTATTTCACCTAGCGTAATCTTTTCAAGGTTTATCCATGTTGTTGCATGTATCAGTACTTCATTCCTTTTTATTGTCAAATGGTATTTTATTGTATGTATATATCACATTCTGTTAACCCATTCATCAGTTAATGGACATTTGAGTTGTTTTTACTCTTTTTGCTCTTATGAATAAATGCTGTTATGAATATTTGCGCACTGTACAAAGTTTTACGTGGACATATGTTTTCATTTCTTTTATATATATACATAGGAATAGAATTTCTGGGTCCTATGATAACTCTATGTTTAACCTTTCGAGGATCTGTCAGACTTTTCCAAGGAGGCTCCATCATTTCACATTCTCATCACTTATAGCCATTTTAATGTTTATGCATAAATATTTATTTGATGCAGAATATTTCATTTTTATACATATCATGATTCAGTTAACTATTTTCTGTTGTTGGATTTTTAAGTTATTTATATTTTTGTCTAAAAGTTTAATTTCTTTAAGAGAAAGTCTATGACATGGTGTTATTGGGTCATAAAGTATGAATGTTTTAAATCTCTCTTCTCCCTTACTCCCTCCTCATGTCTTCCCCTCTTCCCCTCCCTGTATTTCTCTCTCTTACACACACTTTCAAAAATGTGTATTCTCAGCAGCAGATACTTTACTTTCACTAATATTGCCTGACTTTATTTAAACTCTTTGATCATTTAATAGGTTTTTAAATAGGAATAACAGTGTTTTAATTTCCAGTCCTTCCATTCCTGATGAGTTTAAATAGATTTCCTTATACTCGCTCTTAAGTTAAATCTATTTATGTGTGAATTTGTTGAAAAGAAAAACTATTGCCTCCATTTTATAAATGAGGACTATAAGGTTCACAAGGGAAAAAGGAAACAGACATGTGCTGAGCTTCCATCATGCTCAGGAACCTTGCTAGGTGCATTACAATACATCCTTTCATTTAATTTAGCTCTCAAAGCAACCAATAGGTAACGTCAAACAAACTCACACTGCTATATAATGGCAGAGCCATTTAAAAAATTTTAGTTTTACACATCCAGAGAGCAGGGGAGAGTTTTATAATTTAGTCTTTCTTCCTCTTAAAATAATGGAAACAGATGAAACTGTACCCCACAAGAAATGTAAAAGCAAATGTTAAAATAAAAAAAAAATAGTAAAAAAAAAAGTGCCATTCAATAGGGAATGTGTTCTACCTTGACCTGGTTGTTATAAGCCTATCACAATATGCAAATCGCCCACGATGTTTTGGTGGATTATCTCCCCACATGGGAATGAGGAAAGGGAGCTGGTTTGTGAGTGTGTGTAAAGATGGAAATCAGAGCAACTTTGTGGATTTATTATGCTGCACAAAACTCCCCTAAGGCCCTTAGAGGAAAAACAAACATGAATTTCCACTCAGCGTTCCTTAAGATTTCATTGAGAACATAGGAGTTCTTGAAACTTGAAAAGAGCAAAGAGATTTTGAACATGATTAAGTTAATTTAATTCAACACACATGTGATGGGTCAATTCCTTGTTCTTATCTTACTTGACCTATAAGCTGCATTCAACACAGCTGACTGTGCCTGCTGCCTTGAAACACTTTAATCATTGGGCTTCCAGAACACCACAGCTCTTGATGTTATTCTTACTTTTCTGACCATTCCTTTTCAGTGTCTTATCTCTCCAGTGATGACACCAAGATTTATATCTCCAGGTCAGACTTTGCTCCTGAATTCCAAGCCTAGATTTTCAACACACTACTCCCTCTTCCCACTTGGATGGTTAATAGGCATCTCAAATGTGTTATGTCAGGAACTGAGCTTCTGAAATTCTCCCCACACAAAGCCTGCTCTTTCCAGTCTTCTTTATCTCAGAAGTGAAACTCTTCTCCTAGTTATCTGGGCTCCCGAATTATAGTATCACCCTTGTCTCCTCTCTTTCTCTCACACACATCCAATCCACTCATGAAAGCTATTGATTCTACCCTCAAAACATATTTAAAAGATGACCACCTTTGCTCTATTCTTAGTCTAAGCTATCATTATCTCTTTGCTTGGATTATTGCAGTGACATCCTAACCAATCTTCCTGCAAAATTATCTGTGGAGTTTGTTTCTATGCATCCAAGAAGCTCAATGAACTCCAACTAGGATAAACTCAACGAGACACACATCGAGACACTTTATAATCAAAGGGTTGAAAGACAAAGTCAAAGAGAGAATCTTGAAAGCAGCAAGAGAGAAGTGATTGCCATGGTACAAGGGAGCCTCAATAAGATTAACAGTTAATGATTCATCAGAAACCATGGAAGCCAGAAGGCAATGGGCATATTTAAAGTGCTGAAAGAAAAAATCCTGTCAACCAAGAATTCTATATCTGGCAAAACTGTCCTTCAAAAATGAGGGAGAAATTAGATATTCCCAGGTAAACAAAAGCTGAGGGAGTTAACTACTAGTAGATTTGCTCTGCAAGAAATGCTAAAGAGAGTCCTCAACTTGAAATACAAGAACACTAAACAGTAACTTGAACTTGTATGAAGAAATAAAGATCTCCAGGGAGCTTCAGGATATGTGAACACGTGGAGGTTCCTAGAGGGTGGTGTGCCCGGAGAGAGTATGGAAACTCTGCCCCTTCTCCTGTATCTCTCCCTATGCATCTTTCATCTGTATCCTTTGTAAGAAACTGGTAAACAATTAGTAGACATGGATTCCAGTTCTGCATCAAGACTGCATCAAGATACACACTGCCATGAAAGAAAGCCCAATTTATGATAGACAGACTTGGTGAGAAGAAACTGAACATGGGATTATGCATAATAAGTTGTTTTTGGACTATGCCATAAAATGCTATGAGAGTTTCCTGACTGGTGCCAACAGTTTTGAAGAGATTGATGTAGGGTTGTAGTCAAAGCTGAAGGATTTATTTAGTGTAGATGTTTCTAAGACGGAATCACTAACAGTGAAAAAAACAAAACATTGAATGAACAGATTGCAAGGTTGGAACAAGAAATAGAAAAAGAACTGTGATTCTAGGACCAGGTCTCACAAGTACAGTACAAGCGCTGGATGCAGGTGATTCCTAAGCAAGAAACTGTAACCGTTTTTAAAACTTATGTCAAATTTCTAAGGACCTGATGGGGGTAGGTGGTGCCTTCACCCCATCTTACAAAATTGGGATTAACAGTGAATGCAGCTATATTGCCTGGTGGTTAAAAAGGTATTATTGTGCACCCATGTAACCTTACCATATCTGAATGGGAATGGACTTCGTTTTTAAAACTTATGTCAAATTTCTAAGGACCTGATGGGGGTAGGTGGTGCCTTCACCCCATCTGACAAAATTGGGATTAACAGTGAATGCAGCTATATTGCCTGCTGGTTAAAAAGGTATTATTGTGCACCCATGTAACCTTACCATATCTGAATGGGAATGGACTT
>NW_007727335.1:41950-42788 GCF_000696425.1 Galeopterus variegatus | reverse complement strand
TGTTTTTAAAACTTATGTCAAATTTCTAAGGACCTGATGGGGGTAGGTGGTGCCTTCACCCCATCTTACAAAATTGGGATTAACAGTGAATGCAGCTATATTGCCTGGTGGTTAAAAAGGTATTATTGTGCACCCATGTAACCTTACCATATCTGAATGGGAATGGACTTGGGGGAGTCACTTGCTAGACTAGTATTGCTGCCTGCAATCTAGACCAACACAGTGGCCAATTCTGTTGTCCCTTCCAAAGGTGGAAAAGTTTGGGTAATAGTAGCTGAGGGTGAAGAAATGAATAAATAGGTTATGTAATGAGGGAAATCATTATTACATTCACATAGAGAAAGAGATGACATTGTCTCTTAACTCAATTATACCAGATGCCTGAAAGGGTGAGGCAATATGTTTGTCAAGATCACTCCTGCTTTTGGAACCTGACAGGAGGACTGAAAGCCTAAAAGTCTGAGTGGCCTTGCCCTGGGAGTCATTTTCATATGGGAGTGGGTTAGTTACCATGAGGGTGAATCTGTTACAAAAGCCAGTTTGGCTTTCAGTGTGTCCTCTTGCCCTGTGATGCCTTCTGTCATGTTATGAAAGAGCACAAGGTCAGGGCCAGCCCATGGCTCACTTGGGAGGGTGTGGTGCTGATAACACCAAGGCCACAGGTTCGGATCCCTATATAGGGATGGCCGGTTTGCTCACTTGGGAGAGCGTGGTACTGACAACACCAAGTCAAGGGTTAAGATCCCCTTAGTGGTCATCTTAAAAAAAAAAAAAAGAAAGAAAGAAAGAAAGAAAGAAACAGCACAAGACCCTCACCAGAAGCTGACCAGAGGCAGCC
>NW_007727335.1:35870-41218 GCF_000696425.1 Galeopterus variegatus | reverse complement strand
GATAGCCATGGCCGGTTAGCTCACTTGGGAGAGCGTGGTACTGACAACACCAAGTCAAGGGTTAAGATTCCCTTAGTGGTCATCTTAAAAAAAAAAAAAAAAAGAAAGAAAGAAAGAAAGAAACAGCACAAGACCCTCACCAGAAGCTGACCAGAGGCAGCCAATTAGTCCTGCACTTTCCAGCCTTCAGAGCTGTAAGAAATAAACCTCTTTGTAAAGTACTCACACTGAGGTATTCAGTTATAGCAAGAGAAAATGTCGTAATAGATTTTAACATTACTTTTTATTTCCTACATGATTTAAAAGACAGACACATAAAATTAACTATAAATCTATGGTATTGGCACACAATGCATAAAGATGAGGACAGATCCAGTAATAGATTTTAACATTACTTTTTATTTCCTACATGATTTAAAAGACAGACGCATAAAATTAACTATAAATCTATGGTATTGGCACACAATGCATAAAGATGAGGACAGATCCAGACAAATGAGCACTTGATTACATCCAGTGGTGTTTGCCCCCCACACTGGATGAGCGAGGCTAGAGTGTCTGGAGCATTCCCTCTACCTGGAGCAGGCACACCTAAGTGCGTACCTTTCTACTTATCCTCTTGGCCTACCCACCTACCCCACTGATGGCAAGGAGATGGGTTTGCCAAGAACAAGAATTCCAAGGAAAGCAAAACTAAGTTTCTCTTTGAGGTCTAGAGCAGAGCCGGTCTAATTGGCCCTACCCAGATATTCTCAGGGTGTAGCTGTTCCCACGCTAGAGAAACTACAAAGAGACTTCCAGAAAAATGGGATGCCTGAGATACCATTTGTCTAGAGCCATTCATTCTTCATTCTTGCCCTTGTCTCTCTCTTTCAAAAAGGAAGGGAACGTGTGGGTTTCCTCACCACAATCAAGGTAACATACACAGACATCACCTTCAATAGTTTCTTTGTGTCCCTTTGTTTTTTTGTTGTTGTTGTTTGTTTCTTTGTGGACTCTTGACTCTGAGTTTTTGTCTCCCTCTTTGGCACTCTTAATGCGATTCCTGTTGCTATCACCACATTGACCTCTTTCTCACTAGCTCTAGAAACAAAACAAACACCACTAAGTCATTTATTTATTGATTAAACAAAAAATTGTTGAGCACTTAATATTTGCCAAGTACCTGACTAGAAGCTGTGGTTCCAAAGGACTGAGTGAAATGCTTGTAACAGTGTCTGACATAAAGCAAGCACTAAATACGTTAGCTGTTAGTGTTTCAGACTCACTCCCACAGTGATTAAAATAAGGCTTTCCATAAACATGAGAATAGTATCTCCAATAGATACTAATAAAATGGCAGAATGGTAAAATAAATGTGTCCCCCACGTCAGTAAAAGGAGAGCTATTTTGCCTTAGTTGCTCAATATTCCATCAATGGGTCCTGCTTCACGCTGCAGGTACTGACCTCTCTTCTTTGAACAGACTGACCCCATGTTGCTTTAGGAAAGATTCATTGAAACAAAGGAATAAAAGCACAAGATATAGTGTTTTTAAAAACATTTTTTAATGAAGAAATAATTCCATTCCAAAATATAGACACACAATTAAATAGTTTAATCACTTCAAAATATAACATGTCCCCAGGAGGTTCCAACATACATACACACACAAAACAATACTTAACAGCAATACAAAAAAACCCATACAATAGTAGTTTTGTTACAATACCAATGAATATTGTGAAATCTTTAGTTTCTCTGAATTGGTTACTTCAAATGGTCAAATTGCAGTAGTCATAATTAAAAATATCTTACAGTTAATTAGCCTTCAGATGTAACGCTTCTAATTTTTTTTTTTCCTCTTTTTGGTTCAAAAGTAAAAATGCCCTTTCTTCTGAGGACACTGGAGTTCTAGTTTGTGGCTCCTTGTATGGAATTGAACCAAGGTGAATGCAGCAACCAAAAGCTGCCATATTTACAAGATCTATCTACAATTAACAGCCAAGAACTAATAACGGTGGACAAAGATGATCAAAATAAAAGCAGACACCAGTGCTAAATTATGATGCAACAGTTTGGCTCATGCATAGAAGAAAATACATAGTATATCACAACAAAGGCCACATTCAATGCAATTCAGTTCACATTACTACTTACAAATGAACCTTCCCTGCCTTATAGTAGATCATTCAAGAATCCATTTTTTCACAATCTCCAGCACATCCCCCCTCTGACCAACCAAACTTACCCCAACTTCCGTCCTGACCAACCACAACTGATTCCTGAATCCCATACAGTAGATTTCACCCTCCTTCCCTCCTCCATTAACATGGTGCTGTGGGGGAGGGCTGGCTGTGTTAGACCAGTGCTCATTAATAGGCCATCAGCTCTGATGAAGATGGATGTGCAAGTCATTGTGGAATAAGAAAGAAATAATTCCTGCAAAATATAGTTGTATCTAACGGACAGGACAGGTGAAACCTGCTGGGTTTGCACTTAGAACAGGCCCCAAAAGTAAATTTGGAGAGCCAAGGAAAGAAACCCACCAAAAAACACAAAAACCCAAAACAACACACGCCATTTTTTCTCGGTTACAGGACAGGGGTGCTTGAGTCTGGTCTCAGTGCTGACGTGGAGCTAAGAAAAAGAAAAGGTGGCTGGTTAGTCAGAAATTGGTCATTGGCAGCAGTTTCCAGAGTCCTTGCAATGGCTTTGTATGATGGTATCAACAACCAAGTGATGGAGTTGGTTGGCAATGAAAGCTATGATGGGGGAAGGTTTTCAGCAGAATGGTTCAAACCTTAGACAAATGTTTTGATGTAGAAACACAAAGAGACGACATATGTCAGCTCGGTCCAGCCAGTGGCTGAGTGCCACTTGCAGGGTTTGAGTTCTGAGTTCAAGAACTACCTTGCTGTGATTTTGAGCTGACAGCAGTGTAGGTAGCTGGGATGTAGTGGTTTTCAGTACTATGAGGCACCAGATGCCACCTGCTCCGTCTAGAGAGGTATGATTTCACAGAGGATGGGCAGTGGGAAAGAGAGGAGCGTTAAGACACACCAACAAAACCCGCAATAAAATCCACCTGTGCAAAGAAATCTGAGAACTGTGCAGTTGTGCTACTTTGGTGTCAGCCTGTGCTCAGGGACATTTGTCAGGCAGGTTCTCTGGAGGGAAGTATGATTAAGTACATCAAGGGACAGGATGGGCTCCTTACTAATGCCAATAAGCACTTTAATATCTCCAAGGCAAGTGATTTTTTTCCCAAAGTGCAGCCAAGGAGACGATTTTGGCCAAATGCAGGGACATAAACATGTTATAGCCCTCTGCAGAGGGGACCTGAAGATGTCAGGACCTCTGTTCTAGGTCTGTACCCACGAACTACAGACGAGGGACATGAGATGGCAGAAGGATTTTGCCAGTCCTGGAAGCAAAATTCGCTGAAGCTTTGAGGTTGACTCAGAATGTTTCTTGCTTATTTTGAATAAGGCCTTTCAGAGATTTTATTTTACAACTTTATTCTAAAGCAGTAGTTCTCAACCTTTAGTATGCATCAGAATCACCTTGAAGGCTGATTAAAATACAGATTTCTGGGCCCGACCCCCAGAGTTTATGATTCAGTAGGCCTGGGTTGGGGCCTAAGAATCTGCATTTCTAAGACATTCCCAGGTGATGCTGCTGCAGCTGATTTGGGGAACACACTTTGAGAACCACAGTTCCAAAATGATGTTCTCTTCTTTCTTTTAAAGGAGAAACAGGAATTCCAGAGAAGCTGCTAATTTAAGTACAAGGTATCCAATATGTTGCAGGTTTTTTCTTTTTTTTCATCACATCTCGAAACTAGTAGATTACTTTTTCTTTTCCCCCAGAATCTCTAAGGGAGCTCTTTAGGTATCGCTAAAGAGGACCATCAACCGTCTTTTATCCTCTTGTCTTTGATAGTTCTTTTGCACTTCAGATTTTCACTGAGTGCAAAATCCCAAGTCAACTTAGAAGAGCCTGTCTCCTTTCACGTGACCACAGAAGGCTGCATGCAGAACACCAGGTGGCCAGCTAAGGCAATAAACATTCAGAAATAAAAGGAGAGCGAATGTTTGCAAGCGCACTTTAAGCTCGTACATTTAAAGCTGAAGGCCTCCGAACAACCCGATAGGGGAACTTGTGAATGAGCGGTGCTGTTAAAGACATGCTTCCTAAAGCTAAAACGAGAGGAACAAGACCATGGAAGAGCATAGATAACTTTAGTCCGTTTGGGGTTCTTATGGCACCTGTGGTTTATAAACAGCGTTAGTAACGAGTATTTCAAAACATAGTTCACAGTTTTTAAGAAGATCTGTGCTGATTTTAAAAACTAGATTCTATATAATTTGAATGTTGCCTTTTTTTGAATATGATATCTATTTGGAAAAAATATTTACACTAAATTCTATGGCTGATTTGTTAGAGTATCTTGAAAGAAAACAACCCCAAGTTGGAAAGAAGCCCCAAAGAATGGGTTATTCCTGGTGTGTTTGGTTCAAGTCACTGCTCATAGAGATTTGGAGTCAACTGCAGACTGTGCAGGCCAAGGACCCTTCTTAACTTGCAGGCTCTAAGTTTGCACACTCAGGAATCAGATCCTTTAGGGTTAATGAATAATTGCAAGTGGTTGTTTTTTTCCAAATGCTGTGGAAAAAAAATGTACAGTGTATAATAAATTGTTTTGCTAAAATCTCAAAGAATCCAGAAATCAAACTTCTATCTATAAACAGTATTAATATCGTCATTGTAAACTGAACAGGTTCAATATCATGTGCAAAGGTTTAAAATGCTTGTTAATACCGCCATTGTGTGTAACAGCAGCATAGGTTTTCAGCCTGTGGTTTTTTTTTTTAAACCAGAGATGAGCCATGTTACATAAGATGTAGCTGATAAGTTAGTTTTGAACAGAAGTCTTTTTTTTTTTCCCCCATCTCAAAACACACACCTACCACTACAAATCTTAGAACAAAAAGTTAGCTGCACTACAGGCATCAGAACACGTCTTTGGGGTGGGATTTGTCAGGAGCTGCTGGGTGTGGCGGCTCCTCTCTTCGGTGAGGCTGCTGCCAGGCTGCTGTCTTCCTCCTCTGTGTGGGTGCGGGGCTCTCCATCATCACCAGTTTTCATGTTACTTTCATCATCTGTCTGACTATAGCTTGCCTGGGAATAAGGAATGTGTAATTTTTTTTTTTAAGATGAAAACTGTTCCTAAATTAGGGTTATGAAGCTTAGGATCCCCCCTTTCCCAGACAGACAGACAGACAGACAAACAGACAGACAGACAGACACACACACACACACACACACACACACACACACACACACACACTCCACTCCCTTCCTATG
>NW_007727335.1:9147-35450 GCF_000696425.1 Galeopterus variegatus | reverse complement strand
ACACACACACACACACACACACACACACACACACACACACACACTCCACTCCCTTCCTATGATAATCAGGAACAAATGTCCTAGGACATTGTGTGCTATTGCACCTTCTGAAGGAGAGGACAGGAAGTCCTCCATGTTGAGTCTCTTTCTTAATGGGTGCCTGAGGCATCTAGAGGGTCAAATAAAGCAAGATAAACAGAAATATTTGTGCTGTCCTTTGGACAAGGAGATGAGACCACTGACCCACCATCAGAATGCCATCCTGATTTTTTAACAAATCCACTTTCTATGGTCTAATCTCCAAATTTCTGAAGATAGGGTGTGACTGGCCAAGGAAAGTGGTGTACTATGTGTCCAGAGAATGGGAAAGGGACAAATCCAAGATTTGAGTGGGCAAAATGGAGTCTTGGAGGACCCTAACCTGAGTACTAACCATTATGTATACTGTTTCTTCAAAAGTGGCTAGTTGAAAAGCGATAAACCAGGTTTTACTTGATTCACTCTTTTTAGTATGCTAATAAGTGCATATTTGTTTTCAAATAGGCCTAAAGAGCTTTTTGACATCTTCTCTGACGTCCCACCTTCTGCCCCTTACAGGCTCTGCCTTGGTGGATGGTAACTGATGTCAGTTGATAGATCTGGCTTCACGACCCTTGGATGAGAGATGCATATAGTTTCTGGCCTTGCAGCACAGTCAGAAAGTGCAAACAAAACATTTCAATAATATAAACTGTTCTAAAATTTCAGCTGTATTTCTTGGTTACATTAAAAAAATTATAGAAAGCTAGAACTAACTGCAAAGATGAAAAAACCACTAGCTTTTGCAGTGCTCTGTCAGGTTGTAAATTTATTTTGCTTCAGTAGTTGATTTAGTGACAGGCTAGTTCATGTTTAGAGTCCTGGCGAATGCCAATTAGGTAGGATACAGGATACAGGAAATGGCAGAGGCCTCAACTGTTTCATTTTTCACTGCCAAATTAGCAACAGAAGACTAAAAAAATGGCCTAAGAACTTGCAGAGGACTGAAATGTTTGGTTTTTTGGTACAAGAACCAAATGCCACTTCTTATTGGGGTTTATGTCAAAGCTATTTCATTAGGCTTAAAAAAAGTTTTTCCCCCTAAGAATTAGCTACTGATGTTGAAATAACATACAGAGCAAAAATGATCAAAATGCTGGAGATAAGAGAAAGAAAATACTATTAAAGGAAAAGGCCTGCTCTTTGGGATTAAGTTTGTTATAACTGGAGTTTATATTTTCAGAAACAGCTCCTGGGAATTTTTTTACTTTAGTCATGATGAATCAGGAGGGCATGTGGTGTAGCATTCTCTAATCCAAGGGACGTAGAATTGAATGCGGTCAATAAGATTCTTCCTTTCACACCAAAAGGACCTCACAGCTCATAAAGTACATTTCATCAGAGCAATTACGCCATGATTTTTACTTGCTTAATCTTAACCTGAGGACTGAGAAAGAACGTCAGTACTGTTTGAGCTAGAATGTACTCTTTACCAATCGATATGTCATTTAAGAGATATACATCTCTTTTACTTTAGCAACCAGCACTGATAGAAATTATTGTAAACTGTACTATAGACTTATAAGATTCCATGGTAGGAAAAGGCTATATAACTAAGGTAGTCGCAAGTCCTTAGGCCAGTGCAGCCAGAATACTGTGAGAAGTGTATCAGCTTTGAACTGTTATGGGAGCATCTCATGGCCATTAGCTGGAGCCAGAGAAACTCTGTAGACTTATGGAATAGTGTAGCCCAAGGTGTATTAAGTCATTGCACATAGTGGAGTCCCGGTCTTTTTTATAAAAGTAGAGAGAGCAAGTTAGTTCTGAGTCCCTGTGTTTCCCATACAATTACCTAAACACTATAGCAGCTCCCAGGTACTGAATTGCTTATAAAGCACTGAGCATAGTGGCAGGCATATATGTGTATGTTTATAATAAGTTATAGTATGTCTGCCACTATATCAAATTCTTTAAAAACTACTGAATTGCTTATAAAGCACTGAGCATAGTGGCAGGCATATATGTGTATGTTTATAATAAATTATAGTATGTCTGCCACTATATCAAATTCTTTAAAAACTGTATCACAGTATATACAACTTCTTTATGAGGTAGGTATTATGATATATGTTGCACAGAGGAAACTGAGGATAATAATACAGGCTTAATCATTTGTCTAAAGTTATGCTACTAGGCTTTGGTGAAACTCATATTTGAAATTAAGTCTATTACAGTCCAGAGCCCAAGCTTTAGACCAGTACACTCAAGTGATCCTGCCAGTCAATGGCTGTTCTTGCTACATTAAAACATTTATGAAGATTTCCCATGGATTTTAGGTAGACCTTTGGGATGCAATCACATGCAATATAAATGATATTTTAAATTAATTTATATTCTGCTGAATTCCACAATGGATTTGAATCAGCTATTCCAAAACTATAAGGCTGCAGCATTTTTCCTCTGTTTTGATTCTTTTGTTTTCTTTAAGAATACATGATTTTGCATTCACTTGCTAACGTACACACACATTGGATATTTTGGGCCCTAAGCACAGAATGACTAAGGAGCTGACCTATCTCTAGAGGGGCTGAGCAAGCTCAAACCTTTCCTTCTCAAGTGCTGTAATCTCTGATGCAATTACAGATTGGTGATGTGGCTATATACGCTTCATGGCCAGAGGATTTCTGGGACATCTGATGTTATACCAGTTTCCGTGCCAATTTTCTTAATTAATAGAGTAAAAAGTCAAATGCCAAGGATGTCTGGCAAATCTCCACTGGATTGTAATTAAATGCTCTATAGACTGAGATGATCGTTTGATACCAGCAGGAAAGGAGGATATTTTATTTTATTTCATAGAAAGAAACACCAAAGAAAGAGTGTTTGTGAATTTGGGTTACAAGTTATCAGAATTCAGAGTACAGTGGCCAGCTTTCCTCCTAAATAAGAGGATACTTACTTGAGAGGAGAGTGATAAAAGGATATTGCATTCAACCTTGCAAGCTGACCTGTGGGTGACAAAGGACACAAACAAGAAAGGTGACATGTCAAGTCTGTGATGCAGTCAAGCTGGTGAATTATTTGGCTGGAAGCCATGCAGGGAGAGAGAGAGAGAAAGAGAGTCCAATGAATGATTCATTCAACAACCATTTGCTCACAGAGCATTCAAGGAAAACCACTTCGACATTCTCCAGGGCTTATGTCCTGAGGAGGGACACACAGGCCTGTTATTTTCTCCCAGCCCCTTTCCTGCCCTTTCCCTTGAAATCATGGGGCATGGAAAGGAAAAGAGAGAGAGAGAAGGAGCTTAAGATTTACCAGAGATGACAAAAACTCCAACTGGCTCTTAAGTCATTAACAGAATTTCCCTTCATTTTGCTCGGATAATGTTAAATTCCTAATTCATTAAAATAAATAAAAACCTAATATTTTATATGAAGTGGTGAAAGGCTGCCTCCCTTTAAAAAAAATAAACTGCTAGAATTTCAGTTACTGTTGTCACCGTAATCTGGAAACTGATATGAGCTCACAGAGTGATGCCTGAGAGGTGCCTCTCATAGCATGAACCAGAACATTGATTACGTAGCCTCATCTCTCTCTCTCCCTTCGTGCAGCAGAGCCAATGAGATACGTGTAGGAATGCCGTTCCTCAGCCTTCCCAGAGACACCCTGGCAGCTTCATTCCAGGATAATTTCCTCCTGTGGATGATCCATAGAAGTTGCAAAGAAAGAGCGCTCTCCCTGGGTTTGCAATCAGGCGACTTTGTTTCTGCAGCATAGGAGCATGGCTCTACATATATAGTCACTTTTTTCTTTCTCCCCCCCACCCCTTTTATTGTTTGATTAGACCAACCTTTTAAATGCTCCTGAAAAGTGGTTGTTAAACTGAAAAGGCTAATGGAACATTCCAAAATGGCAAAACTTTTGTTTTATATTGTTGGGGTGGAGTTGGTGGCCTTCAGTTTCCTTCTTGATACCTTCTTCCTGGGAAAATATTTCAAGGCTTAATCCATAAACATATGAGAAGTAGGAGACAATTTATTTTCTCTGCTTCTCTTCCTTTCACTAACACAGTAAAAGAGGGCCACTGCTACTGTAAGAATGTGGAGAAAGCTTGTCTGGCTATTGGACAGAGAGTCTGACAGGATAAAATAAGCCCCAGGGGGCCCGGGGAACAGCAGGTCACAACCCCAAAACATCCCTGAACTCCCAGAACCCCAACAACACACCCGAGGATTAAAGGGAAAGGAAACAAACAAGAAAGACAAACAAGGCAGTCAACAGTCTCCATGGGGAAACGTATCACCTCTGTGACGAGTTACCAATTACATTTATTCCCAATTGCACGTGTTATGTTCAGTGGATTCTCAGATGGGTTGATTTACTCCGGGACGTCTGAAAATCTGTCCATCCACACCTTGCTGAACACGGGCCTACAGTTCCCCTGACATTTCTCTATGAGGTTTGTCCCCCTCCTACTTACATTTGACATGAGGTGGGCAGGGAGGAAGCCTGAGGACAAATATTTCAAGGGAGGAGATGTATATTTATGCTTATTCAATTTCCTTGTGCCCTGTTCTCTGTATCCTTTTTTTTTTTTTAATGTATGAGAAAAAGCATCTTTCTTAATGATCCTGGAGGAGGAGTTTGAACTGTTAGCTACCATATTTCTGCAAATATAACAAGGTCTTTTTTCATTTTCCAGACCAGGTTTATGAGACTCCATGGTGAGTGACAGCTATAAGAAACATATAAAATTTTTACTGTCTAGAATACATGGATTAAGGAATGCATTTAAAATATATTCTAGAAAGGCAGGGTGGAATGAAGGAGAAGGCATGGATTTTGCAAGGACTGGAAGAGACCCAGTCTGCAGGGTGGTGACAGGAGGGGTGGGGCAGGGCGGGGTGGGCCTGGGTCCCTGGTACCTGATAGGCTTCATCCTGCAGCTTCTGTTTCAGGTATTCCTCCATCTTGAGCTCATTCTCCAGCTGCCGGACTGAGTCATCTTCATAGCTCTCATCCTCGGGCCGCACATAGGGGTCCCCATCTTCTGTAACTCTGAGAATAAACCACAGATGGCGTTTGGGAGCAAATCTTAAAAGAGCAGTGTGAGTGGAATTCATGTGTTCTGTAGTTTTATAGGCACATTTATTTCCCTTTAGTCTTCCAATTCACTTTCATGTCTTCTTTTACCTAAAGGAAATTTTTTTAATAATTTGGAGGTTCGAAGCAATATGTGATCAAGGTATTTTCATACTCAATATTTCTATGGCTGTCTGGTGATCACTGGTCATCTGTGTTTCTCTAGGGTTCACAGGAATGAGTTGGCTTTTTAGATGTTCTATAGTCTTAAAGGGAGACTTATATAAAGTTTTGCCAATCTGGGGGCTGTTTTGTTTTTTAAATGGAATTCAAGAATACTTTCTATAAGGAGAGTGAGCCCTCTAGTGAAATAATGCGTAAAGACATTCATTCATAATTTAACCCTCTGTTTGTTAGACACACAGACACCCTCCCACACACTCACGCTTTATTATTTTTAGGAGAATCAAGTCTCAGAATATCAGCTAGTTGATGCTCTTGACCTTAAAAATTTAGACTAGCTCTGAATCTGAAAAATCTGTTTCAATTGTTCAATTGCACTGTGAAATAAATAGATAAGAATGACTTCATCCACTAATGTGGGACACTATCTCCATCTGTTCACTCAGAACATGTAAAGCTCTTCATAAGTTCGCTCCCTAAATCATACAAACGAAATATTGTCAGGGTAAAACACAGTACATGTTTAGACAGTACAGATATTAAAATATCCCTGAAAATAAAAGGAGTGGTCAAGGAGAAGTTTTTGGACTGGAACACAAATGTCATTGCTCGTGTTTATTTATATCTGTACAACATGTTCTCGTTATTTCTGGAGGTTTGGGGCCAGCCTGCATGGGTCACGAGGCCTCTATGTACTTTTCCTCCCCAACATTGGGTCATGAGTTGATAGCTAGTACTGCTGTCCAGCGTTCCAGGGACAGCAGATTGGATTGGCTTTAATAGTCTTGCATTTTAGGAGTAGGACAAGGGAATTTTAGGAAACCACCATGTACATGCTTAATAATAAAAAATCAAAAAGATATGTACTTCAGACAAAACAGATGACAATTAATTCACCATGCTGGGTAACAAACAAAACAATTCTAAATTATAGAGGAAAGGGCAAGAAAGCAAACTAAAATTAAAAGCAGCAGCATACTGCCATGTAAAATTATCCTATAACTATCTTGTTTTGATCTCACACTCTGTGGCTTCACAGCTGGCTTTCAAACCACGTTTCTTCCTGATTCTCCATTATTACCAGTCTTTTACTCACTAGTTGGACCGAGCGCCAAAATGCCAGAAAGGCCTTGGTTAGTTTCTCCTTTGGGTCTTTAAAATGGCCAGTTTATTTCTGTAGACTACTCTGCAGTGGTACTACTACTTTCTTCCCTCCTAAGCCGGGCTCTGCAGCTCTGTCCAGCTCTGCCTTGGTGTCTCCGCTTTGGTTTCCTCTGCTGACTACTTTGAGCTGATCCCGGTCACAGAAAGCCTAGTGGGAGCGTCACTGATTCTGCTAGCTTCTGTCAAGCTACAGAAGCCTAACTGGGTGAAAATCTTTGCAAAATAAGTCTTTTGAGGGTCAGATTTATATATATATATTCAATAAATCAACCAAACTGAATTTGTTTATAATGGGAATTTAGACATTTACTTATTTCAGTTCCAGGTGTTTCCAAGATGCTTTTTTACATCCACTTGGGACAGAAGGCTTTTTAGCATCACGGAGTCCTTTAAGTGCAAATACAGTAAAGCTGGAAGACTTATCTTGTAAATTAGTCTGTGAGTCCTGGAAGGGTGAGAATGGTTTTTAAATACTATTTTGTGTATAACTAGCACAGTGCCTTGGGCAAGCCAGGCTCTGTATAAGCACTGCTGGTTCAGGTTTTTAACACTCCCTGGAAATTTTAAGGGGGAAAAGGCACGACGCCATGTTTAAGTGTGGCACCCTTCTACCTCTTCTGGTGGAAAAGTAAACTGCATCATTTCTTTGCAAAATAAGAACAATCATGTTTTTAGTTTCTTGTTGCTCCCTACAGATTGTTCTGTCACTGAGGCAATAAACTCCAACTGGAAGGTACTCACATGTCGCCGTGCATGGTGCTTGTGGTAGGTCCACCGTGAATGTACCCAGGTTTTCGGGCGTGGATTTGTGCTAGAAAAGCCTTTTCAGAGGTTGGTGATGGAACCAGATCCTCAAACTGAGTCCGTGCAAATTCAGAGTCCACATTACTCTCTGTTTCACTCCCCACCTCTAGTAGGTACAAGTGAAGAAGTAGAAAACAACTTGTTAGATTTTTTATGACCTGCAAATAAAGGACTTAGCCTAACATAAATCAATATGCCCTGTATAAAGCATTAACCAGCTGTTGTACCTTAGTCAAATACATGTTAAGTTTTTCATAATGAGAATTGATACTAACATGAATTATTATAAAGTCATTTGGTATACAGCATTTTGTTTTTTAATCTCACAAATGTTATGAGGAATTTTTGTGTCTTAGTAACTGACTTAACTCCTTAAACCTTCTACTTTTTAACCTCTATAAAATTCTTTATTAAAATTGTTGTTACTCTTGCTTAATCTTACTCTAATTTAGGAAATACAAACATAACTTACTACATTTGCTTAATAGTTCAAGGAATTATAAGAATATAAATTAATAGTACTTGAGACTTCCACAATAACTTTTTCATCATCATTTGCTAGGGTAGTGGGTATCTGTCACTAATAACGATTTATTAACTACTATCATTTTATCCTATTTGGTAATCTTAATCTAAAATAGCAGCAACAATTTCTGATTACTTTAATTCTTATTCAAAAGGCTTTAAGAAATTTAAGTCCAGGATTTTTTTAATACTGGTTTTATTTCTTATTGTTGTGATCTCAACTATAAGATCACAGTACTATCAGACAAATATCTTGCTAGGTGTGCTTTAAGGATTAGATGTATCAGTAACTGGAAAGATATTTACTTCCATATTCATGCTGCTAAAGTTTTTAAAACCCTGTGTCATAAAGTTAACCAAGGATGTGAAAAATCTCTACAAAGAGAACTACAAACCACTGTTGAGAGAAATTAAACAGGATACAAGATGAAAATATATCCATGCTCTTGGATTGGAAGAAATAACATTGTGAAAATGTCCATATTACCCAAAGTAATCTACAGATTCAATGCAATCCCCATCAAAATTCCAATGACATTTTTCTCAGAAATGGAAAAACTATCCAGACATTTATGTGGAATAACAAAAGACCACACATAGGTAAAGCAATCCTGAGCAAAAAAAATAAAGCTGGAGGCATAACACTATCTGACTTTAAACTATACTACAAAACTATAATAACCAAAACAGCATGGTACTGGCATAAAAACAGACACATGGATCAATGGAGTAGAATAGAGAACCCAGAAATCAACCCATACATCTATAGTCACCTGATCTTTGACAAAGGCACCAAGTCTATACACTGGGGAAGAGACTGCCTCTTCAGCAAATGGTGCTGGGAAAACTGGACATTCATATGTAGGAGAATGAAACTAGACCTGCACCTCTCACTATATACTGAAATCAACTCAAAATAGATTAAAGAATTAAATATACATCCTGAAACAATAAAACTCCTTAAAGAAAACATAGGGGAAACACTTCAGGAAGTAGGAGTGGGTACAGACTTCATGAATATGACCTCAGAAGCACAGGCAACTAAAGGAAAAATAAACAAATGGGATTATGTCAAACTAAAGAGCTTCTGCACAGCAAAAGAAACAATCAAGAGAGTGAAAAGACAACCAACAAAGTGGGAGAAAATATTTGCAAAATATACACCTGATAAAGAATTAATACCCAGAAAATACCCAGAACTGAAACAACTTTACAGCAAAAAAACAAGTAACCCAATTAAAAAATGGGCAAAGGAGCCGAATAGGCATTTCTCAAAGGAAGATATACAAATGGCCAACAGACACTTGAAAAAATGCTCAACATCACTCAGCATCCAGGAAATGCAAATCAAAACCACTTTGAGATACCAGCTCACCCCAGTTAGGGTGGCTAAAATCCAAAAGACTGAGAATGATAAATGCTGGAGAGGTTGCAGAGAAAAAGGAACTCTCATACATTGTTGGTGGGACTGCAAAATGGTGCAGCCTTTATGGAAAATAGTATGGAGGTTCCCCAAACAATTACAGATAGATCTACCATATGACCCAGCTATTCGACTTCCGGGAATATACCCAGAGGAATGGAAATCATCCTGTCGAAGGTATACCTGTACTCCCACGTTTATTGCAGCACTATTTACAACAGCCAAGAGTTGGAACCAGCCCAAATGTCAATCATCAGATGAGTGGATAAGGAAACTGTGCTATATCTACATAATGGAATACTACTGTGCTGTAAAAGGGAATGAAATCCTACCATTTGCAACAACGTCGATGGACTTAGAGAAGATCATATTAAGTGAAACAAGTCAGACACAGAAAGAGAAATACCGCATGTTCTCACTTATTTGTGGGAGCTAAAAATAAATAAATATACAAAAAAATAAAGGGGGGGGGAAGAAGACACAACAATCACAACAATTCCTTGAACTTGTTAAGACAAGTGAACAGACATGATGTATTGGGGGGAGAGGGGAGAAATGGATGAGGGAAAGAGGACTGGGTAAAGGCACACAAAAATCAACTACAATGTATATTGAGAAGTTAAAATACAATTCCAAAAATAAAAATAAAAATAAATAAAAATAAAAACTCCCCGTCATATTAGGAGGATAAAGAGTGTCTCACAATTTTACGCTATTCATTTTCTGGGCAGATCTTTCTTTGGAGATACTGCAAAGGTAGATTTCAGTTTTGCCTCATTCAAATAGTCATGCTTTCCAAATTAACAGTCTAAATAGGTAAAACATTTGACTCCATAAAATAACTTTAACATTTTGTTACTTTGGATCACCATACATGTGAACAGTGGTTATCTTTGGATTCTAGAATTACAGGTCAATTGAAATATTTTTCTTTATTCTTTTCTGCATTTTTCAAACTTTTCTGCATTGAGTATGTATTAATATTCTTCTAATAAGCAAAATATAAACTTTACTAAAAAATATGAATATACAAACAAAATATCACACAGATCTTTAGAAAAATCTTTTTATATTTGACTATGAGCAGATCCCCAAAAGAGGCCCCTAGCATTTATGGATCCCTCTGCAATAAGCAGACAAATGAGAGGGCATCAGGGACTCACCAGAATTCAGCTCTTTCACGAGAGAAGACATGGTGTTAGTGATGGAATCCGCTGCCACTAGCAAGTCATTCCTTAAATTTCTCCTTGAACCTTCAGTGAAGAAGAAATAATAGTTTAAAAAGTCAAAGCTTTTTCTTTTCTCCAAATTTTTATGTTGTTTGTCATTCCCATTAGTAACCTAAAGAAAGAAAACTTCTAAGACTTCTCTTTTTCAGAAGTGCTTTGGCTCATTTTCTGAAAGAATACACTGTGGCCCCTGACGTCAGAAGACATGGCTGATGATGGGGGTTCATATAACATACAATCCAAATTGGGACAATTTTGAAAGTGAAAGGAAACAGTGTTAGTAATAAGACCAGGTGACCTGGCACAAACTGGGATGGTTCCAGCTAAACCATCACGTAAGGTCATCCTTGATAAGAATAATCCGCACAGATGAAAAGTGTGGTTTTGCCAGGGGAACTATGCCTTCCTCGGTGCTGGTGTCATTCCAGCCATTACCTCGTGGCTGAACACATTGAATTCTGGTCTCTATTAGCACAGGCTTCATCTCCTATCAGGGTTCCCAGAGAAATCCATGCACTGAGTGTGGAAAAGGGGCAAGGATTCTTGCTCCTGCTGCCAGACCATGGGCAGATGCATGTCTGGTACGCTGCATTGGAACTTAGATCATGTTGGAATTTAGTCTATGGTAGAGAAAGGTTATTATTATGTTTCAGGGATGCTAAGAGTTAAATGGATATTTGTGGGCTGGCTTGGGAGTAGGGCAAAGATGGAGATGGGATAGAGGGCTACTCACCATAATGTCTTTGGACAAAAGAGTTCAAGATTCCAAATCCCTGACTTACAAATGAACTCTTTATGAACTAGGGGCTCCTATAGGCCCCACTTCATTCTGTTATTTCTCAGAAAGTAATAATAAATAAGTAAAATAATAAATAAATTTAAATTTAAATATCAAAATAGGTAGGTAAAAACATTTATAATAGAAAGCACAAATTGATTTAAAATACTGTAGATTTCTTTAAAATATGAGTTAGGGAAAAGACATTTTTCCTTCTAAAAATTAGAAAAAGAAAGTTATTTTGTGAATTACATAAAAAAACCCCTCAAATTATATTCAGTGCTTAGAAGAAAAAGCCCTAATAAGGATTCTCTCATTTCCCTCAAAACAGAGAGTCCATCATTCTCTCCTATTAAAAAGTTTCAAGATTTTTATCCCTGATTTTTTCTCATGCATGAGAGTGTTTCTTCATGCTTGTCAAAAGACAAAATTACAACAAATTTATAGATCTCAAATGATTTTTATTTGTGATTCTAGAACCGGGCAACACCTCATTCTTAAAATAGGATGATGTTCCAAGGAGCTGAGCAGAGGAGGTTGGCTTTATAGACAGAAAAAGGCTGAGAAACGCAGAAACAGAAATCAAAAGTGCATTGGTCATTTCAAAGTTACTTTCCTAGTAAAGGTTAAAGCAGAAGGGACTTCCTTATGACGCCCATTAAGATTGGTCTGTTCAGGGATTTGACTATAATATCTCTCTTCTTGATTTCTTGGGAGGTCGGATAAACACCTTAGTTTTGGCTAGGTGGTGTGGAACTGCAGCAAGAACTCCGTTCTGATTTGGTCTGTTGGGTCTAGTGCAGGAGCTCAGCCCAAACCAATGGCCCTCTATAAATTTTGTTTAACACACTGTTCCTATCCCTGGATATTATCTATGTTAAAAATTGTTTTTTGTTTAATCTGCTGGGCAAAAGGTAAAATTTATTTAAATTTGTACTTCTACAATTATTTGTGAGGTTGACCATCTTTTTGTATTTTTATTGGCAATTTATATTTCTTCTGTCTGCTCATATCCTGTCTTTGTTGTGGGGATTTCTTTTTCTTACTAATAGCTGCATGCTTTATGTATAACTGAAATTATGAAACCCGATTGCCACATATGCTGGAAATGGTTTTCTCAAGTTTGTTTTTTGTCTTTTGACTTTATGTTTCACTTTGCCTTAAAATTTGTAGTCACATATGTCTCTTTCTTTCTTAGACCTCTATGTGTGGGCCTAGAGGGATGTCATGATATATTGCTCATTTAAAGAAAATGCAAATTGCAGACCAGAATGCAATGCATGATCTTATTTATGTGAAAAAAAAGTATGTGTCTGTAAACACACACTTAAAGACATCTATTTATATATGAGGATACTTCAAAAAGTTCATGGAAAGATTTGTATTATGTTTTAATTCTATTTTCCCACAAACTTTTTTTTTTTTCTGGCAGCTGTCCGGTATAGGGATCTGAATCCATGACCTTGGTGTTACGAGGCTGCACTCTAACCAACTGAACTAGCTGGACAGTCCTATTTTTCACAAACTTTTTGAAGTACCCTTGTATAAGCCAAAAGCTGGGAAGGACCAAGCTGTTAATAGTGATCGCTTCTGGGAATGAGATTGGCTGGGTGAGGGTCTGCAGGAGGATTTTTTTTTCTTACTTTCTATAAATTTAAAAAGTGATGGAAGAAAAAGTTTTAAAAAGTGTTAAAAAAAAACACTTCTAAATTAATAAAATTACTTCCCTTGGGGTCTCTTGGCCAAGTGTAAATGGATCTGAATCAGGACTCTGTAAAATGACTAAATATCCTTCTCAGTCACCTCAGAGCTAAAGAATTGGGATTATTTAATCTCAGTCTTAATTTTGCTTTAATGTTAAGAGAAGACAGCAGGAAATAAGATCTTTCAGAATTTTTAAATGGATTATATTTATAAAGTTTCCTGGGATATTGGTAAAAAGATTTCTCTTCCCTTGACGCACAAAGACTGCCTAAAAAATGGGGTAGGGTAATAGAAGCCAGAGGAAGGTAAACCTGTGAAGTGAGGGACAGATTCATGTGCATGGCTCTGACACAAGCCATGGAATATCCTAGAACACTCAAGTGTGGCTCTGATGACTCTCAACCACTCCATAAACCTTGGTAGCTTATTTGCCACATCAAAGCAGATCACAACAAAAAATAAAGCCACTTACTTTGTGCAAAGGCCTCTTGCACGTCTCCCCCTACCCCTGTGAGAGAGTCCTGAGGCGTGTGCGTTGGGGTGGAGCAGGCCGATGCTGACCGGATGGGCATGGGGATTGGCCTGCTGGTGGTGTGGCTGGGGGAGGAGCGCGGGGAGCCTGCCCCCTGGGTCTGGAGAGACAATGCAAGTCGTTAATTTGTTTTCCCAAGCAAATGCCATATGCCAACCCCAGTGCCTCAGTCAAATGTTAAAAACAGTGACAATGAAATTCCCAAACAGGAGGAAATCCTAGGTCATTGAGATGGTAAGCCTGAACCTGAGATGCAGGTGCAGATAATTTAGGACCCTCCTATGTACAATGTGAACTTTTCTTATATATAATATGGGTTAAATATTGAAAGCTAAGAATATTAGTATAGCATTGTTCTACAATACAGTACTAGGTGTGTGACCATATGATGAAGCTCTCGTTAAATACAGATAATGACAAGGTGTGTATATTTTCTTCTTGAAGGAAGTTTGCCGAATAAAAAGATATTAAGCAAAAGTTTTAAATAAAAACTAGGAGACTATTTGGGAGGGATATGATTTATATGCTTCCTAAATTTTCAACATTTCTGTCCTGGCATCATCTTTGGAGGATAATTCACAGTTTAAATTGTGTCTTGCAATAGTGTGCATATTAAGCCTCAAACTAAGAAAATGTTTTTCTCTTCACCTGTGAAAAAGCAGTATTCTATCAGGACAGTAGTAAGAATAGTAGGATTTTAAAATGAGTAAAGAAAAAGTAGAAAACAACTAAAAAGTGACATCTTTGCACTACATGAGTCTTTGGCATGAAACCATCCTGAGACTGTTGCAGCTTGAATGTTACGGCTTTATCGCTACAATGAGGTCCCTTGGAAACATTCTCCCTGTTTTAATAATTACTTGACAAAGGAAGTCAGTCACACATGCGTAAGAAAATGCAAAGAGCCCCTCAAGTGCGTACACAACAGATTAGGTGTTCACATCCATTCCATCCCAGTCTGCGGGGTTGGTCTGGCCAACCAGGGTGAGAACTCTTCCATAGTAAGGCCCAGAGATGACCCACCCACCCATTCAAACTCCTAGACATGCACCACGCTAGAGAGCAGTGCTCTGGGATATTCAATTTAGAGCTTTGTTTTGGGCTCAGCTGCTTGCAATTAAAACACACAGCATCAATCCTGTAAAGTGCCATGCTGTTAGCTCTCCAGGGCTCAGCATCATACATAATTGTCAAATCTATACGTTGAGAAAACCCCAGAATTAAAAATGAAACAAAGCAGAACACAGCACAGAAAATAACTCATGTAGTGCCCGGTGGGCTGAGGTTTCCATTCTTTCACTCTCAACAGTACCTTGCAGTGGTCTGTCCAGGCCCAAGGAAGAGAATTTTGCCCGGTTGCGACACTTTGCAGCCTGCTTTTCACAGCCTGCTCAAGGAGGGTCTGGTTTTCCCCAGCAAATTTTGGCAGCTCAGCCCATCACCTTCAAACCTTCTTCTTCTGAGCTACGACTGCACCCCCCAGCTTCCCATGCCGATAATCAATAACTTCAGATTTGAGTTGTGCTTTAGGGTGTCCAGAGGGTTTTCACGTATAGTACATTCTCACTGATGAGACCCTATGGAGTAGGCTTTGTCACTCTTAATGTGCAGTTGTGGGTCCCAGTGCTCAGAGAGGTGCAAAGAATTGCTCTATCAGGAGATGGAGCTGGGGTAGCAGGGCTGGTGGCTTAGTCCAGGTGCTCTGGGTACCCTGGGCTATAGGAACCTTGACGGGCTACAGGTGGTGGAGGGCCCCTCAATGTTGACAGATGTTGGTCAGGAGCCCTGAGGTCTGCCTACCCCTGGCAACCCCATCCCCGCTTCCCTGTCATCCTTTTCAAGGCAGAGCCCCCAGCAAGGCTCCTGGGCCTTTCTCATCTGTCCTTTTTACCCAGAGACCAGTCACAGCAGGAAGAGGGGACGAGAGATGGGAAGGTGAACAGAGTGGTTGAGGGAAGTAGGCTCCTCTTGGCTATGCAGCGAGTTACCCTCTCAGCCCTGGGAAGCCAGATACTCTTCCATGGTAAGAAGTTCACAATGGTAATACAATTCCACTTTCCTATGTAATTTACAGTGTATAAAGCACTTTTATAAATATCGTTTTGTTTCCTTTTCCTAATATGTGGTAGACATGATAATAGCTTATATTTGAATAGTAATTTGCAGTCTATAGAAAACTTTAACTCCGAATACTTCACTTAATCCTCCTAACAAACATATGAGGTACTATTATTCCCACTTTATAGGTTGTCAGATTGAGGCTCAGAGGAGATAACTGGGTTAGCCGGGGTCTTAGAGCTACTGAATGGCAGAGATAAAATGGACCCCCAGCCTTTAGACTACAAGCCCAGGGTTTTTCCACAACACTACAGCTGCTTCTCAGGATTGTGGGCGCTGTGACCAACCATCACATGCTTCCATCTGTGCTTTCACTAAGCATAGAAAGGCTCAGCAACCTGAAGGCTGAAAAGTGCAGGGCACAGACCCCCTAGTGTGTGGTGTTGGAGCAGGGTCCCAAGGCCTCCTGCTGGGCCAGGCAATACCTTTTGGTTGCTGGGACATGGGAGAGGTGTGGATGCCCAGGGTGGCAGGAGGGCCTTTGGGCTGTTTATTGATCAGTACAGAAGTACAGGCCCACAATTTTTTATCCACAACTTTAAAATCCAAAAAGCTCTGGCAAACGCATGTTGTTTCATAATGAATTGAGCCCTAATGAAGGTGGGAATATTGATGTGGTATCTGCATTGTATTGCCTTTCAAAAACCTGAATAATTCTGATTTCTGGAGCATATCAGGATCCAGTGATTTCAGCTATGGGGCTATGGACCATACAACTATTTCAATCTTTTAACAGGTGTACTGGGGCTCTACGGCATACCAGCCCTGCTTGCACCTGCTATACCAGATTTTCCAATGCAGGGTCCTTGTGGGGCTGCTCCCCTTCAGGCAGCATTTGTAAGGAGAAGCATATATCTGGCCCTTCTGCCTTCCTTTCTGTGAGCCTCTCCCCTCCTCCTAGGGCACTGGGCTCTCCTGCTAAACTGTGTTTGTCTGAGGCATCCCCAGCCCTAGGTCTCCCTGTACCTGGTCTCCAAAGCCAAATTTTCCTACTCCTTTTCTATCTGCTTCCTTTCTTCAAAACTCCCATTAGTGGTTTCGTGTTAAGGGAAAAACAATTGACTGAATCTAAACTACACCAGTGTGTGAATGACTAATGGCCACCATCCCAAATGGATCTCTAATTGGTGCAATTTCAAGCAGTCTGATTATGTGGAGAATTTACGTGGAAGATCCTGTGAAGAAAAGATTCAGCTGCGTCTTTTCTGCAGCTTTCAACTCCCAAGTCAGGTCCAGTCTTTACACAGACTTTTGGGGGTAGGACACTGACTCCTGGGGTGGTCATGGCCCCATCTCTCCTTGTCAGGACACTGTGTAGTCTGATGCATAGTTCTTTCCTAGCACGTTCTATGGGGAGCGCCATCTCTGGACTACCTTTCTGTTCCAGTCTTGTAGGGCCATTATAAAACTCCCAAGTCAGGTCCAGTCTTTACACAGACTTTTGGGGGTAGGACACTGACTCCTGGGGTGATCATGGCCCCATCTCTCCTTGTCAGGACACTGTGTAGTCTGATGCATAGTTCTTCCCTAGCACGTTCTATGGGGAGCACCATCTCTGGACTACCTTTCTGTTCCAGTCTTGTAGGGCCATTATAAAGGAGCAGTTGCCTCTTGGCATTGAGGCAGATCAGTGGCAATGTCACTGAGTTTCATTTTCACAGGTCGTGGCCCCCGTAGAATGGTGACCTCTAGCCTGGTCATGAAGCATGGTTGTCTGCTAACAACTTTAGAAGAGTTAGAGTGAATAATCTCTGTGAACATCTTTTCCTGGAAATTACTCAATGATTAATGGAGCAAAGACTTAAGGGACCATGATCCATGTAAATCAATATATAGATCTAAAATTCTCCAGGAGAGAGTTGATTTATGGAAGAAGGAAAACATATATCACACTTGGCAAATTTAAAATAGCTCTCTTCCTAGAGAATAAATGAAAAATTAATTTCTATACGCCATCCTGAGAGTCCACTCAACCTGCTCTTTTATCAATTTTTTAAAAGTCTGACAAGATCCATAAATTTTCTGATTTTTTTCCAGGAAATATTTTGGTTTCTGCTCGGCACTAGAAATGAGAGATGCTTAAAAGAAAGGAGCAAAGGTCTGATTGCTGAGCCAGGGCATTACGTACCCTTCTTCCCCCCAGACCTGAAGCACCTACATTTGCTTTGGCTGAGAAGGCAGCCTAGGCATGCCCGCTTTCAGCCTGGGAAGGTACAGCAAAACACTGTTTAGCTGCATTCAACCTGCTCTCATCCTCTCTTGCAATACACATTCACGGCATGTCATCCCACTAATGATAATTTCTATAGCTGGGCTTTTTAAAGGGATTGTTGTATACAAAGGGCTGTGGGGATACAGTGAAGGTGATTGATTTGACCACTTAAACAGGAGGTGTCATCTGACTTGGGTTCTAATCGTGGAGATTTCCAGGTGGAAAAGAGGACATATTGGGAGGAGAGGAGAGAAGTGCACCGCAGCCTTGGAATAGCCAGTGCAAGGCGTGGGAGGTGTGAGGGCATTGCAGAGATGGCAGGAGACTGAAGCACCAGGCTCACTGTGGGGAGCGGAGAGAAATGATTCTGGGAAGGGGCGGAGCCGGGTCTGGGGGCCTCCAGTGACTAGAAGGTCATCTGTGAAAGTTATTAAGCAGAGAAATAATTTTTACTTCTCTAGAAGTAATTAATCAATCCCTAATTAAAAAAATATGAGAAAGATTCTGAGAGGGTATGTTTCTGAACACTAGATGTAGATAGTCCTTACATTGCAGTAGATTATCTATGGGTGAATTATCCCCCTCCCTCACTTTTGACAGGTTCACTGCTCCATAGAATACCAGCCAGAGAGGATGAGCAAGAGAAATAAAGGAAGGTGAAACTTGAGCGTGTAAAATTGGTCATTTCTGGTCTGCCCCTATTGCATAATGTATTCAGAGTAAGTAGAAACCTGAGTGACTACAATTTTCCGAGTTAGCTGGACCATCATGTTATACATAGAGAAGAGAAGGGGGCAGGAGATGGAATTTGGAATGATGTTTGAGTTTTTTAGCTCACCAAACTAGAGCAATTGTATTATTTAATATAATATCAATGTATATACATTATCCTCCCAAATAAGGAACAATTAGATTCCAAAGTGTAAAATGGGGTTTTCAAAATGAATCCCTACTGTAAATTTGAAAAAGAAAGCCCTGCAAATGAACACAAACTTAATTTTGATCCTTGACTAAAATATGTGCCTTGAATCAATCACCTCTCTCATGCAAAAATATATAAGTAAAACTTTCAGAAAAGATCATGGATGTTAAATCACACATTGTACAGAACGCCACCACTTTCAGCCCTTCACTGTATCAGCTATTTAAAAATATTGACTTAGATTTGGGTGAAAGCAACACTGTGCAAATGTTAGCATATCTAGGATCATGTCTGATGTTACCAGCAACAGGAAAATATAATCTTACTGGATGAGTTCTGTCGTTTTGTTTTGTTTTTTTTTAGAAATAAGAATGACTCTGCTTTCTACTGTAGAAAGCAATTATAAGAGATCTGAACAAATTAAAAGCCCTGTTCAAATTTCTTCCCCCAAAGGAGACACTATCAGTTAACTGACACTATTGATTAACTGTAAGGAAGAGAAGTGAATGTGTGTGTGTGAGTGTGTGTGTGTAAAATATAAGTTAAATTTGTAGTTTATATATACTTGTGCATATGTGTATACTTATGTTCATACATTCACACTTATATCTAACGCTCATATAGTATTTTACAAAGTGTTTTCACACCCATTATGTTTTTAAATCTATACAACAACCCTATGAATCATGTATTATCAGTATGTTTCAAATAAATGACCCGGAAGTTAGTCAACTTACTGAAGATCTCACAGCTGCAAGCAAAGAGCTGGGACCATTGTAACTCAGGTCTAACTCCAGTGACTTTCTAAGAAAATTATTACTAAAACCTTGCTTTTTGAACTCAAAGTCAGGACACTTGGTTTTAGACTGGTATATAATATTTGGAACTGGAAGTATACCAGAAATTCTGGAACACATTGTTACTGCAATTACACCCGAGCTGCCTTAATTTTTAAATTTTATGAGTGTTCTTTTTATGGTTCTTTCAATAAATCTTAAAGATACACAAAGAAGAAAGAGGGTAGGATAACTTCAATTCAAGTTTTGTAAAAAAATTTATTGCTTGTGATACCATAATCATCACATTATATTACAGGCACTGTTATTTTTTAAAGTCATGTTCTCTCCTCAAGGGGGATAAATTCATGCATTACTTCTAACAAGAAACAGTATAGGTAGGAATTATATATACCAGTATAATAAAACACTACATTGAACCACACAGACTTATGATAAAGCAAGTAGAGGTTATTAAATCAAGCACAATTTGTTGTGTGGAGTGTTTCCAGTTTGATTTTCAAAAAGAATGCCCCTGAAGGGGAAAGGCTCATAAATAAAAACAGAATTTAGAAGCAGATGCCAGTCTAAAACCTCTAAATTCTCTCCTTAGATCATGTTTACCATGAGAAGTCTGTATATTTGGATGGCATTTGTTTATTTCCTTGTAGAACTGCCTCTATAGAACTGGAAATTTATGGGGTTCTGTCTTTAATTTTGACTGAAGGTCAGTATAAGAAATAGCTACAGAAAATCTATGACTGCATTTTTCCTTTTTATTATTCAGTACTCCTTCTGTAGAGCTCTGAGTGAAGACTTTCTTTTATATTTTATGCCAACATAAATTTCTGTCCCCTGAGAAGTGGTATTTCTGCACTGATAAAACTACTGATTATATATTCTCTTTTTTCTGCATTGCCAGAAAGCTGACATGATTGTATGTCCCGTATGATTAGCATATCTGCATTTTCTTTCCTTTAGTTTTTGATTTTTCTATTTCAATTTTGAAGAGCCACTGTTTATATCTTTTGCTGTAAGCTGCCTCAGGTCCTTTTTGAAAAGAGGCTTGAGTATAAAAGCCAGCAAGTAAATTAGTGAAATCGACAAACGCTCCCTCCACCCAGAGGATGCGACGCACCGCTGACATGTGGGTGGTGGGGACTGATGGCCTTTAGGTCCCTGCACTGCAGTCCCACTGTTGGCTGACCCTCCTACGTGGTGAGGAGCTGGAAGATGAGGGCAGTGGTGGCGCCTTGCGGGCACTGCCAGGCTTTGGCTCTGCACATCACTGGTTTGTGAATTTCCTCATCCACTAGGAGGAGGAAGGTTTTATTTGATTCCTATTGCCTTTTTCCATGCACATGCTAAGTAAGAGACAGGGAAGAGAAGAGGCCATTTGCAAAGAGAAGTACCACAAGAAAGGCATTTTCTCTACCATGATCTAAGTGTGTTGTAAGTACAATAGTAAAACCCCATGTATGGATTTATGAGCAATTATACAGGCTGTAAATGTGTGGGGAGATTGTCTCATGTTAAAATTTGACTTCAGTAATTTTTTTCACAAAATACAAAATAATGTAATACATTGTCTTTATTGTCTGACATTACAGATTGGTTTTACACTTTCCTTTTTTACAGACCGTGGGAATGAAGGGTAAAAATGTGTCCAGCATTTTGCAAACATTTTTTGTTACACACAAACACACACAATGAATAATAGAAAAGAGCATACAGAAGAATTAAAAGATACGCTGAAATTGGACAGGCTGTTTCTAACTGATCAATGGAAACTTTTTAATAACTCTAGTGAGTGCAGTACACTGTCATACACAGCTTGGTACGTGCACTTGAAATTAGTCAGACATGACTCCAGTTTACGCTGTGTTTAGATAGTCACAATGTCCCTATTTCCAGAAAAAAAAAAATGTATGTGATGACTTGGTGAACTCCCAGAGCAGAAAGGTTCTTGGTGATAAAAAGAAAGACTGAAAGTGACCTGTCCTTTAAGATTATTGTCAATCAACAGTAGGTATTCTGCTTTGGGGAAGAACCAGAAAGATGGGAAGTAAACAGTTACTGAGTACAATCTTTCTCTCACAAGACTGAGCACAGTTTGGTGGGCAGTGGAGGACAGGACTTCACAGTTATGTGATGGGAAGAGATTTAATTGCCTGATTTTTATTTTTAAAAAAGGGTTCCACACCTTTTCAGTAAAATGGAAACTGAAATGCATGTTCATGACAGGAGAGGAGGTAGAGGTTAGCTTCTGTGTGCCGTGGGCTTTGCAATAACGTGAATCTTGGTGTAGCTCTCGTGACTGTGGGGGTGTCTTTCTATTAACAGAAGGGTGTGATCAGCAACCTCTGAAAGCATAAGAATGCTTTGAAACTTATATCCCTGGGGATCTGAATAGTTTTTAACAAATTACAATTCGTTCCCTCTTCTAAAAGATGTAACAGCTCTCCTTTTGATGCCGACAACAGTGATAGTTATAAAGAATGCTGAAGTTTATATATTTCAATTCAAGCACTACATTGAAAAGGAAGCAAATTAGTATGATTTTCTTTTCTCTTTCCAAACTGAAGCATGAACATACATTAGAGGCAAAAGCAATGAGAAAAACAGCAGGATGGCAGGCCCCTCCATTGTTAGTTAAGACCTGCAGTAGGGGACATAACTTACTCCCTGCTTCAGCTCTTCTTCCTACAGAAAGATCGAATCAATAATAGTTAGATTACTCAGGGTTCCAACAAGAGCACGTACACAGTGTGAAGGATGCACGATGGGGAAACATCGACATGGCTTTGGTGGCGGGTCCAAGCCTCTGCCACCTCAGCAACTGTAGTTCCAAGTCTACTTAAGTATCTGAGACTCCAGACCCATCTATTTTCTCCATGAGTCCAGCCATTTTTCAACACGATTTATCTCTCTATCCTGGTGTTTGTACAACTTGATACAAAGGCTGTGCTCTATTTACCACCGGTGGTGGTAAATAGACTCCTATCCCATAGTGAAAGGATCATCGCTATGGTGACAGAGGCTACAGGAACATAAGCAGGTGGCAGGTTTCAAAGCTTCCTGTCATTCAGTGAAGGGAAAGAAGAGTTAGTCCTCTTCATTTGGTGTATTTGAAAAGAGAAGCAGAAAGAACTTTTCTGGTTCATCAGATGAGATAATAGGCCAGAAACAGCAGCAGGTCATTAATTATCTAGTTCTGTCTTACTGTAGACAGGATCTTGCATGCCTAAAGCGAGGCATGGAAAGAGTTGTATATCTTTCCATGAACTTTTTGAAGTACCCTCATATACTGAAAAGTAAATTTTGTTGAGTAAAAATCAAGCTTTCCCAACACTGTTAAAGAGGGCACTGATGGCAGAAAAAGTTGACTAAGGAATAAAACAAAGTCATGAAAACAAAAGAAAGAAATGTTACAAGAGCAGTGCCTGGGGTGCAGTAGGTTTCAAAAAATACTTGTTAAAGAAATGAAAGAAAGAAGGAGAGAGAGAAAGAAAGACAAAGAAAGAAATGGAAAGAAATAAATAGAAAGAAAGGAGGAAAGGAAGGAAGGAAGAAAGGGAAGGAAGGACAAAGTAAAAGCAACGAATGACAGTGTGGGGGAATGTGGGCGATCCATGGACTGAAAGTCAGCTCATCTTGTCTCACAACTGAGCCACCCTAGGGACGCTCTCTTCACTATTCTATGAGAAGTTTCATTTCCTGCCTTTGGAATGTCCCAGTTCTAATCCATCCTGGGTTCATGCTTGTTTACATCAGGCAGGATGATCACACAGCCCTGACACTTCTACTGAGCTGACTGTGGCCATGTGGCCATGATCTGCCTACTTCTGACTTTAAATGTAATTTAGTGTACACTGATGAAGGGAATAAAGTTTTATTAAAGGAAGAATGTTACTTCCCAATGGGAATAATATATTACAGTACTCTACAGAAGACTTCTATAGAGCATTTTATTAAACACTCAACTTACAGAAGAGTAAGGAAATATTCTCATTTACAGTTTGCATTTGATGCCACTGGAAATCATGTGACTTGCTGATAGAGCCACAGATGGGAGAAAATATTTTACTGAAATCAACAAAGTCCTCTTAATAAAACTATCATCACCAAAACTATTTAATGGCCAATGTCTTAATTTTCTGAAGCGGAAATTAGCCTCTTGTTCAACTTAATCAGAATTTCTGAAGGCTATTAAATATAAAATATTTCTAAGTAAACCCAGTTTTATTACTTTTAAGGACATAAAAGAACGGAGAATAAGCCAAGAAGTTACTCTGCGAAGGCCTTCAGTAGCAAGGTTCCAGGAAATGGGTAAGAAAGAGTTCTATAATTGACTACCACTGTTTCATGGGTCTACGAAATAGTTCTACATAGGAGTTTGAAACAACATTTTTGGGGAAATCACATACAGTAATTGGAAAAACCATTGCACATTATGTGCAAACACTGTTTTTCAAATGCCATGATAATAGGTCTAGGAAGCATTTATTTGAAACGTCTTACCTTTAGTAGCTTCATGAGACCTTCTAACTGGACCATTAGCTCTCTCCGGCTCTCCTGGAGAGCAGACATTCTCTGTTCCAGCTCATCCTTGCGCTGTCTAAGAAAGAAGCAGTTGTCATCAGACATAGCATTTAACTCACTGAGCTAATCACATTTCCCATTCTCTGGGGCTAGTGGACTATCAGAAAAAGGGCATCTCTGGGTCTTTGATGTGGTTACTGTTTTTCAAATGAATGAACAATTATAGCTTGAGGTGTACTTTTATTTGTTAGAAGTTATTCTAAACTTACACAGAATTAAAATTCCTCAGACATTTCCACCCTTTTACCCTGAATTAATTGAATGGAATATTTCCTGAATGCTTACTATGTAATGGGCCTTGTGTTGTGTTATTTGAGACAGCAAACAACCAAAAGCCAAATTGTCGCTGTAAAAGGCTAATCTTACAGATTCTCCAAATCTGAAGATCCTTTTTTCAATGCACAGAAAATACTGATTACCTTAGTATTTGAAAATTTGATTTACATTTTTCTTTAAATTTTCAAAAATTTTTATTTTTTATTATACATACATGTGGGGTACAATGTTGATTTTCAATAATTATGTAGAATGTGTGGTAGTTAGATCAGTATAGTTAGCTTATTCATCATCATAGTACGCAATCATTCTTTGTGTCTGCTGACCAGTTCCTCATTAGCCCCCCCTCCCTCTTCCTCACCCCTCTCCTTTTCCACCTCTGGTTTTCTAAAAGTTCAACATATTACTGTGATTATTGTTTCTTTCTTTCTCTCTGTCTCTTTATTGTTCATTTGCTTGTTTATGGATTCAGCTCCCAGTTATGAGTGAGAACATGCAGTATTTCTTTCTGCACCTGGGTTATTTCACTCAGGATAATCTTCTCCAGGCTCATCCATGTTGTTGCAAATGGTAGAATTTCATTCTTTTTTATGGCTGAGTAGTATTCGCTTGTGTATATGTACCACAATTTCCTTATCCAGTCATCCATTGATGGACATTTAGGTTGGTTCCACCGCCTAGCTATTGCAAATAGAGCTGCAATAAACATGGGAGTGCAGGTATGCCTTTGACTTGATGTTTTCCAATCCTCTGGATATATTTATTGCCAGGTGTGGGAGTGCTGGATCATATGTAAGTTCTGTCTGTAGTTGTTTAAGGAACCTCCATACTGTTCTCCATAATGGCTACATTAATTTACAGTCCCACCAACAGTGCAGGAGGATTCCTCTCTCTTCACATCCTCGCCAGCATTTGTTATTCTCTGTCTTTTTTATGATAGCCAGTCTGATTGGGGTGAGGTGATATCTCAGAGTGGTTTTGATTTGGATTTCCCTGATGTTTAGTGATGTTTGAGCATTTTTTCATGTACTTGTTGGCCAAATCTCTTTTATCCTCAGCACCCAATGTAGTGCCTTTCAAAGGGGAAATATTAATGATACATAGATATATAATTAATCTAAAATTTTTAGTTTAAATTCAATTTCATAAAGTCAGAATAAAGGAGTTCCTACATAATTGCTCTATAACTGAAAATGATATATAAGGTTTGCAATTGTATAATTTTGCTTTGTTTTGCAGACTTTCTATTAAACTGTCAGCCAGAATGGAAACCATTAAGGACAATCTACACTCTGTCATTTATATTGACACTAAGAGGTACCAAAAATATATTAAAGATGTAAAGAAATGGAACAGTGTGGAGAGAAATATTAATGGTTCATGTTTCTAAAGTATATGTATACTTTTAAAATCCGTTTCAAATCCATTATTTGACAATAATTACTAGGTAAGTAATACATACAAATTTTCCCTTGCCACAAAGTCTTCTGTTTGAGTTTGTAATATTACTTATATACTTATACTTATATTCTAAAAATGCGTGGATGCTTTAAACATGTACGTATTAATGAACAGATAGATATGGCTTGTCTCAATGGCATAGACAATATATTAAGTGGAGCTATAGCAGGGACTCTGAAATGAAAAACTGACAGTATAAAAATGTCACAATGAATTAGGTCAATGACTCATCTAAGTGAAAGATGTTCTTTGGAAGGACAGGTTAAGGATATAAATGAGACATCTCTAATTCACTTTCATATATGCTTTCTCTATAATGAATTTAAAATTTATAAACATTTCTCAACCTTTTTTGAATATATTTATATTTTTAGCTATTATTGCTGCTATGGATTACTCCTGAAGCAATCCTTCCTTTGATTTCCTTTACAATTGCCTCCTTTCTGAATGCAAAGGATGAGAATCTTATAGGCTTTAATGGTATCTTATTT
>NW_007727335.1:5949-7888 GCF_000696425.1 Galeopterus variegatus | reverse complement strand
CTCCTATATCAGTATTAATGTTCCTGGATTGGAGGATGGCACTGCGGTTATATAAGAGAAATTTTTTTCTTAGAAAACATTTACATAAGCACTTAGGGGTGAAGGGTTTATGATGTCTGCAACTTTTATTTAACTTCTGTGAATCTCAGTTTCCTCATCTGTAAAAGAAATATAATAATGATGTCTATCTGCAGGTTTGTTATAGAAAGTTTACAGCACAGTCATGTAGAATTTAGTGTAGAGTAAGTGTCAGATTAGATTAGCACACAGAAATGCCTGTCATATAATCCTGTTGATTGCCAGATTAAACTTGGCTCTCAATTTCCTTGCAACTAAAATCAAAAGGGAAACAAAAGGTCATAGTGCTCTTAAGATAGAAATAAAACCATGTGTTAATGAAAATCAAAGCTCTGCTCCCTTCTCGCCCTCCCCTGCCCCACCAGCTGAGAGAAGTTTCTCCTGTTGGTTCTCAGTAGGAGACTCAGGAAGCACGTAAGGGAGAAGACCTCCATGAAAGCTATAAGAAGGAGGAGCTACTGCACCTGCTTCACACGGACACCCCTCCGTGCAAACTAAGGCCAAAGAAACTTTGCAAGAGACTATCGTTTTGGAGCCCTTTGAAAGTCTAAAATGATGAAAGGATAAAACTTACAATACTCAGAGCAGGGTTTCTTAACCTGAGGTGTCAGAATAGCTGTGAAATCCCTAAATTGTGAAAGTACTTAGTGCAGAGTAAGTAATTTACAAGTGTCTAGAGAAATAGCCTTCAAGGGAAGATCTTTTTCCAGGCAGAATGTGGAGACAGGCAAGCAAATCAGCTGAGGTTTAAGCCTCAGGCCTCAAGTGTGGGCCCAAAATACAGAAGTTCCCAGCAAATCTAGTCTCCTTACTGTGGCTCCGGGCTCAACGGGGGGCACAGATACCTACAAGTCAGGGCCAGAAGGGTTATTGGATTATCAGTCTGTTCCAAGATGGCAGCGTCAAGGAGGGAAGACGTATCAGATGGAAAATGCATCATCAGTGAGCCAGGCCCATCAAGATGCCTTTCCTGACTGTACATCCAAATGGAACCAAATACTTTGAAAGCAAAACCTAAGTGGGGGGAACTGATGAAAATGCCTATAAAAAATTCCTTATCATCATCCCTCCAACAGAGAATGGGACAACCAATGGAAGAGGTACAATAAAGAGCATTTCAGGCAGAGACAAGTATCCTAATGCATAGGTGAACGCCTACTCTATGTCCAAGTTGGTTTTTTCAGTTATATTACTATGTATATTTCACTTCACTTTCAATTGGTGAGCTTGGAGGACCTACACAGTCCTATTTGGCAAAGGATACTTTCGAGCTGGTATTCACTTTTAAATGCCTTTGATGAGGGTGATGATATGAAATACGACTTTTTCCTTCCTTTCATTATCACCCCTTCTAAGTGGTTGTGTAGTGGAATGTGCAAGGATTTCTTATTTATTTTTAAAAGTTATCTAGTTTTTGATGGTACATATTTTTTCTTCCATTTTTTAATTGTGGTAAAATATATATAACATAAGGACCACCATTTTAAGCATTTCTAAAGATACAATTGCATGGAATTAATTACATTCACAATGCTGTGTAACCACTACCTCTATCTATTTCCAAAACTTTTCGTCATCCTGAACATAAACTCTGTGCCCATTCAGCAATAACTTTTCATTATTCCTTCCCCCCAATTTCTGGTACCTTCTAATCTACTTCTGTCTCTGAAAATTTTTTCTTTTTCTTTTTTCTTAATAGACCGATAATAATTGTATATATTTTTGGAGTACAGTGTGATATCTGGGTACATTTATATGTTGTACAATAATCATGTCAGAGAATTCAGTATACCCATCATTTCAAACATTTGTCACCTCTTTGTATTGGAAACATTCAACAGCCCTTCAAGTAGCTACTTGA
>NW_007727335.1:0-2319 GCF_000696425.1 Galeopterus variegatus | reverse complement strand
ACAATCTAAGGCCTGTGGTTTTGCTTGCACCTGTTTTTGTAAATAAAGCCTTATTATTATTATATCTTTTTATTGGTTTTGAATATTCATGAGATACAAAGCTGATTGTCACCCCTCGTGCCCATGATGTGAGGGCCAGATTCATACTGGCAGCATGCCCATTACTACAAATTGCATTTGTACCCCATGTCTCCCACCCAATTATCCCCAACCTTCCCAAAGGTGCTTTTAAAGATCATCACTGACATATCCATGAATTACCTCGGATAGACAGAGTTATTAAGTGAAATGAGGAACTCTATCTTCCCCTTAAGCTCAGAGATCTGACTATTGGATTATTTGTCACCCTGGAGACCATGAGACCCCTGGGGGTGAATTTCCATGTTCATGAGTATGACCTGGATAAGCTTCTGGAACATGGCTCTGCAGTCTTTGGACAGCGTGAGGCTGCTGGCTTAGAGAGATGAGTTCAGGATGAACTCACTGTTTATCAGAGATGGGTGGGCCACTCTAGGAGCCACGAAAGAACTCAGGGACAAGACGAAGCTCTCTTTCTGCCATCTCTTCACATTCCCACTTCTTTTTTCTCTCTCTGGTCCTAAAAACATGCATACACAGAGTGCAATGCAAACATGTCCAGGAAACAAGCAGTAAGAGTGGTATTAAGGCACGGTCAAGGTCCTTAGGATATTCATGGTGCTTCCTGTTGATTCTAGAATGGGAAATAAATCCACAAGGAGGCAGATATTCCTGGGACACTTCCTCAAAGGAAGTCTTAATTTCTCCTCAAGTGTGCTATCCCTGTGCCTGATTGGAAACAGAGGATTGGAAGGGAAAACAAATGATCTGGAGAGGTGGAAGAGTAGGTTAACACTGCAACCAAGATAAGATATTTGTGTGCCTGTGAATTTTTACTTTCGTCTTTTCTAAGTAGGGATGTAGGAGTGAGGCTGAAACTTGTGGAAACTCACCAGGTTTTGACCTGCTCCTCCTGATATTGCACAAAGACCTTCTTTGATCTTAACATTTTATCCCTTATTCCCACCCCAACCTCTGACTTTACTCTTTGTGTCAGGACAGATGGACAGGAGAAAGGAAAGAACAAGAGAGTGAAAGAAAAAAAGGCCATCAGTGAAATGAAGTGTATGAAGATTGTTGTTGGAGAATCTGGAATCCCTAATGGAAAGCATGGAAGTGGATAAAAGAGAATCTCATAAATTAACATTGCAGTAATATGTATCCTTTTGTCCAATCATCTCTTGTTTTAGTGCATTTATTTCTGTTTCTGGCACCATGTATTTAACATATGTCCTCATCATTTCCCACCAGCTTCTAGTCAACTCCTTGTAAATGCAACCTTCATATTTAATAAGCTGATTATTTTACCATAAACATGTATTCTGTCACTTGCCCTGCCACTGCTGTCCATCATGACAGGATAGAATTCAAATTCTTTGGCCTGGTGCACAAGCCTCATATATTGATGTTTCCATTTTATTCTTGATTTCAACTCCCTGGTGCTGGCCTGGCAAGTGTCTTTATCACTTTTCTCCAAGTCTGTGTGTATTTTTACCTGTAATTTTGTCTCTCATCTTTCATTGCCAAGTTTCACTGTTTTGAAATGCCCAATTAAAACTCACCTTCTCCATAAAGTTTACCCTACGCAACCTAGTGAAGTGGGTCACGTTGGGTAAAAAGTGTAGAAATAACATCTCACTTTTTAAATTTTAATCTTTACAATGGGGATGATAATATTCAACCTGCTTATCTCACAGAGTTGTTCAGAGGATGAAATGAAACAATATTTGCACACATGATCTGTAAATATATAAGATTGTCATAATTTTCTCTTCAACACCTCAAAACAAAGACCCAGGGTTCTTACTGCTGCCACCTGGAAGCTGTAGTCTTATGTTATAAATCCTATTTGTGGTTTTTTCCCATTGGATGGCTCCTTGCTGGTTAGCAATCATAATATGTGTTAGAAAAAAGGGACTATGGGTTGGAGAAAGGGTTGTGGGATGATGTCTGGTAGAAACTCTAAATGAAAGGACCATATTGAAAGCCAGATCCTTCTCCAGAAAATGGTCTCAACTTGAGCATAGTTCAAGCCAGTCTCAAACTGGCATAGCCTTCCAATTCCAGATAAAATAATTGATTTTTTTCTCTTCTTCTTTCCTTTCTTCTTTAGTTCTTTCCATTGACTTTATTATAGGACACTCTGATTTATTGACATCTACTAATTCTGGCTGAGTCGTTCTGAATAAACTTTCACACCAAATATAATGGGTTTACTTTGTTGATTAAAAAGGAAAAAAT
>NW_007727334.1:432569-433403 GCF_000696425.1 Galeopterus variegatus | reverse complement strand
TGGTATATTTACACAATAGAATACTATTCAGCCATAGAAAATGAATGAAATTCTGCCATTTGCAGCAGCATGGATGGAACTGGGGGTCATTATGTTAACGTGAAGTGAACCAGACACACAAAGACAGACACCGCACGATCTTACTCCTTTGTGGAATCTAAAAAAGTTGATCTCATAGAAATAGAGAGTAGAGTTGTGGTTTCCAGAGGATGGGACAGTTAGAAGAAGGGGAGGATGGGGACAGGTCAGTCAACGGGTACAAAGTCAAAGTTAGATTGGAGGAATAAGTTGTAGTGTTCCATTACACAGTGGGGTGACTATGGTTAACGATAATATATTGTATATTTCAAAATAGCAAGAAAAGAGGATTTCGAATGTTCTCACCACTAAGAAATGATAAACATCTGGGGTGATGGATATGCCAATTACCCTAATTTGACTATTATACATTGTGTGCACATATTGAAATATAACAATGTACCCCATAAATATGTACAATTATTATGTGTCAATTAAAAATTTAAAAAAAGAAATGAAAAGAGAAAGCGAAATCAGAGATGAGAAAGGAGACATTATAACTGATGTCACAGATATACAAAAGGTCATAAGAGACTTTTATGGGCAATTATATGCCAACAAATTCAATAACCTAGAAGAAGTGGGTAAATTTGTGGACACATATAAACTACCAAGATCGAATTATAAAAAAGTAGAAAATGTGAACAGGCCAATAATGACAAATGAAATTGAATCAGCAGTAAACAGTCGCCCATCGAAGAAAAGCTCAGGACCTGATGACTTCACTGTTGAATTCTACCAAACATTTAAAGAAAA
>NW_007727334.1:429379-430955 GCF_000696425.1 Galeopterus variegatus | reverse complement strand
TTTAAAAAAGATGACCGGTAAGGGGATCTTAACCCTTGACTCGGTGTTGTCAGCACCATGCTCCCCCAAGTGAGCTAACCGGCCATCCCTATATAGGGATCTGAATGAAAAAGGTATTTTTTAAAATGTCATTTATAATAGCCACAAAACAAATAAAATATTTAGCAATAAATTTAACCAAGGAGACGAAATATCTCTACACTAAAACCTATAAAACATTGATGAACAATTTGAAGAACACATAAATAAATAGAAAGATAGCCTGTGTTCATGAACCGAAAAAATAAATATTGTTAAAATGTCCATACTTCCCAAAGCAATTTACACATTCAATGCAACATCTATGAAAATAGCATTAAAATTCTTCACAGAAATAGAAAAAAAAATTCTGAAATTTGTATGGAATCACAAAAGACCCTGACTAGCCAAAGCAATCCTGAGCAAAAAGAACAAATCTGGAGGCATCACACTACCTGACTTCAAAATATACTACAAAGCTATAGCAACCAAAACAGCATGGTACTGGCATAAAAACATACACATGGACCAATGGAACAGAATAGAGAGCCCATAAATAAATCCATGCATTTACAGCCAACTGATTTTTGACAAAGGTGCCAATAGCACAGAATGGGGAAAGGACAGTCTCTTTAATAAGTGGCATTGGGAAAACTAGATATCCGCATGAAGAAGAAAAAATTGGACCCTTACCTCTTAACAAAAATCAACTCAAAATGGATTAAAGACTTACGTGTAAAACACAAAACTGTGACNAAAATTAACACTAGTTCTTCTCAAACTATTCCCAAAAATGAAGAGAGGGAAATACTTTCAAACTCATTCTGTGAGGGAGGCCAGCATTACCCTGATACCAAAACCAGAGAAGGACACAACAAAACTACAGGCCAATATCCCTGATGAATGTAGATACAAAAATTCTCAACAGAAGACTAGAGGATTGAATTCAACAGCACATTAAAAAGATTATTCGCTGTGATCAATCAGGATACATCCCAGAGATGCAAGGATGGTTCCACATACACAAATCAATAAACATGATGCATCACATTAATAAAATGAATGACAGAAATGACATGATCATGTCAATCGATGCAGAAAAGCATCTGACAGCATTTAACACTGGTTCATTATAAAAACTGTCAACAAATTAAAAATAGAAGAAATGTACCTCAACACTGTAAAAGCTATATATGGCAAACCCACAGCTAACATCACCCTAAATGAGAAAATGTTGAAAGCTTTTCCTTTAAGATCTGGAACCAGACAAGGATGCCCATTTTCACCATTCTATTTAACTAGCACTGAAAGTCCTAGCCAGAACAATTAGGCAAGAGAAAGAAAAGGCATCCAAATTGGAAAGGAAGAAGTTACATTGTCCCTGTTTGCAGATGATGCAATCTTATGTATAAAAACCTTAAAGACTTAACCAAAGAACTGTTAGAATTAATAAATTCAGTAAAGCTGCAGGATATAAAATTAACATACAAAAACCAATGATGTTTCTATGCACTAAGAGCAAACTATCTGCAAAAGGTATTTTTATTTTTATTTTTAT
>NW_007727334.1:427425-428449 GCF_000696425.1 Galeopterus variegatus | reverse complement strand
TCTTAACAAAAATCAACTCAAAATGGATTAAAGACTTACGTGTAAAACACAAAACTGTGACACTATTAGAAGAAAACACAGGGGGAAACTCCATGACATTGGGCGATAAATTTTTGGATATAACCTCAAAAGCACAGGCGACAAAAGTAAAAACAGACAAATGGGATTACATCAAACTAAAAGCTTCTGCACAGCAAGAGAACAATCAACAGAGTGAAGGGGCAACTTACAGAATGGGAGAAAATATTTGCAAATTACACATCCGATAAGGAGTTAACATTCAAAATATATAAGGAACTTGAAAAACTCAATAACAAGAAAAGAAATAACTCGATTTAAAGATGTGCAGAAGACCTGAGTAGATATTTCTCAAAAGGAGACATACAAATGGCCAACAGGCATATGAAAAAAAGCTCAATGTCACTAATTCTTAGGGCAATACAAATCAAAACCACAATGAGATATAACCTCAACCTGTTAGAATGGCTATTACAAAAAGACGAAAGATAAAAAGGATTGGCAAGAATGTGGAGAAAAGGGAACCCCGACACCCTGTTGGTGGGACTGTAAATTGGTGCAGCCATTATGGAAAACAGTATGGAGGTCCCTCAAAGAATTAAAAATAGGACTACCATTTGATTCAGAAATCCCTCTACTGGGTATATAGTCAAAGGAAATAAGTATGTCAAAAAGATATCTGCACTCTCATTTTTATTGCAGCACTATTCACAATAGAAGAGATGTGTAATCAACCTAAGTGTCCGTCAACTGATAAACGGATAAAGAAAATGTGGTACAATCATGCACTACATGATGACATTTTGGTCAACAACAGACCACATATACAATGGTGGTTCCATAAGATTATAATGGCAGTACCATACAGCCTAGTTGTGTAGTAGGCTATACCACCTAGCTTTGTGTGAGTATGTACTTTCTGATGTTTGTACAACAATGAAATCACCTAACGACTCATTTCTCAGAACATATTCCTGTTGTTAAGCTACACATGACTACACACACA
>NW_007727334.1:422340-427346 GCF_000696425.1 Galeopterus variegatus | reverse complement strand
ACACACACACACACACACACACGATGGAATACTATTCATCCCTAAAAGGAACAAAATTCTGTCATTTGTGACAACGTGAATGAACCTGGAGGATGTGTTAAGTGAAATAACCCAGGCGCAGAAAGACAAATACTGCACGATCTCACTCATATGTGGGATGTAAGAAAGTTGAACTCATACTCAAGTAGAGAATAAAGTGGTGGTTACCAGAGGCTGGGGTGGTTAGCGGGAGGGGGTGACGGGGAGATTTTGGTTAAAGGACATGTAATTACAGTTAGATATGAGAAATCAGCTCAAGAGATCTTTTGTACAGCATGGTGACTATAGTTCATGAAGATATACTGTATTCTTGAAAAAAGCAGAGAAAGTGGATGTTAAGTTTTCTCACCACAAAAATGGTAACTATGTGAGGTGATGCCTTTGTTAATTAGATAGATTTAACTATTCCACCATGTATATATACTTTAAAACATTGTGTTTTACACGATAAATACATCCAATTTTGTCTGTCAGTTTAGAAATTAAGATATAAAAAAATAAAACATGTATCAACGTTTTTCTAAACTGAGGGGAAGAAGCCTTTCCATTCCATTAAAATAATGGCCTACTCTTTGGTATTTGGAAAATCCTTATTTTGGTATTTTGGAAAATCCTTATTTTGAAATTGCTTGAATCCAGTCTTTTCACGGTTTTGCAATCCAAGCCACTTAGTGCACACTCCTAACTTCTGGGCCTTGCAGTTTCATTCGTTCATCTGAGTTTATTCTACTGAAATAAATAGAAGTGATAATGCTGTAATTTTAACATTCAGCTTAACGCTATTTTAACTCTGGTTCTCACAATATATTAATTTTTAATGACTAGATGACAGATAGTTTTCTCCTCATCCCCACCGTGAAGAAGAACCACAATTTCTGTGCCAGTTTTTCTACTCTTGTCTGTTTCCACTTCAGCGCCTATAAAGCTGCTGCAGCAAATGGACCATGGCTTACCAGACCCATTTACACTGTCTGACTATATACAAGGTAAGCATCAGAAGACCTTCAGTGTAATAGGATTGCCTGAAGATGTAGCAGCTAAGTAGTCCTGTTTAACAATAAAGTTTCTTCTCTATATCCCTTGCCTCCTTAAAAAACTTGGTCCCACACTGATCTGCAGAATGCCTTCCTATAGAATATGTCTTCCATTCTGACACGATTATGTGAATTTAATCTCTAGTTTTAAGGGAAAGGATAAAGTTTCACAGAAAAACTATTGGTTACATAGGTAATTCAATGGAATTTAGAACTTGAAAGGGTAGGCATTACTATCCAAGTTTACTGGAAAGATTGCCGAGAGCTTCTGGCAGTGGAGAACTTCTTCCAGATGACTACCCACCCGGCAGTGGAACACAATGTCTGGATACCGGTTGCTTCATTAAAATTAGGTATGGCGTTTAAATCATAGAGTTAGTATTATAATAGCAGAGAGTCTAGGGTAATTCATTCAAACGTCTTTATTAGTCTTTGACTCATCCTCAAATTGCAAACTTCCTACAACAATTTTTCTTGTATTTAATTTTTCTGTGGATCTTTGGAGGTATGATTTTCATATCATAAAATGTGCCCATTTTAAAATAAAAGAAACAACTCAATGAATTTTAGTATATGCACAGGATTATGCATCCATTATCATAATCACGTTTCAGAACATCTTTACCACCCCCCAAAGAAATCCTGTCCCCATTAGCAGTCCCTTGGCATTCTCGTCTGCCACAGCCCCTGGCCACCAGTAGTCTACTTTCTGTCTCTATGGATTTGCCTGTTTGGGATATTTTATATAAATGCAATTAAACAACATGATGTCTTTTGTGACTGGCTACTTTCACTTAGCATGTTTTCAAGGTTCATCCCTTCTGTAGCATGTGTCAGTAATTAATCCCTTTATATTACTGAATAATATTCCATTGTATGGACACACAAATATTTTATTTATCTGTTCATCATAAGAGTGGCATTTTTTCCCACGTTTTGGCTGTGGGAAAATGAGTACTGCTGCTATGAAACATTCATATACAATTTTTTTGAATGCCTGCTTTTAATCCTGTTGGGTATACACTAGGAGTATAATTGATAGGTCATATAGTAATTCCAGGTTTAACTTTTGAGGAACTGTCAAATGTTATCCACAGTGGCCATACCATTTTACATTCCCATAAGCAATATACAAGGTTTTCAGTTTCTCCACATCCTTGCCAGCGCTTGTTATTTTAATTTTCTTTTCATTATAGCCGTCCTTGTGCGTGTGAAATGGTATCTTACTGTGATTTAATTTGAATATCCCTGATGACTAATAATGTTGAGCATCTTTTCATGTGCTTGGCCATTTGTGCGTCTCTGGAGAAATATCTATTCAAATGCTTTGCCTATTTATACAATTTTATTGAGTTGCCAGTTGGCCATTTGTGTGTCTCTGGAGAAATATCTATTCAAATGCTTTGCCTATTTATACAATTTTATTGAGTTGCCAGAGTTCTTTATATATTCTGAGAAAGAAACCCTCATTAGATGCATGATCTGAAAATATTTTTTCCCATTCTGTGGGTTGTCTTCTCAGCTTGTTGATAGTGTCTTTTGATGCACAAAAGTTTTTACTTTTGATGAAGCCCAATTCCTCTAATTTTTCTTTTGTTGCTTGTACTTTTGGTGTCTAAGACCATTGCCTAACCCAAAGTCACAAAGATTTACTCCAATTTTTTAAGATTTTTATAATTTTAGCTGTTACATTCAGGTCTATAACCTATTTGAGCTAAACTTTGTATATGTTGTGAGGTAGGGGTCCAATTTCATTTTTTGCCTGTACATATCTAGTGGTTTCAGCATGATTTGTGGAAAAGACTACTCCTTCCCCATTGAATGATCTCCGCACCCTTGTCAAGAATTAATTGGCCATAAATATAAGGTGTTTTGTAGCCATGCAGCATGGACCCCCACAGACCCCAAGAGGGTGTAAAAAGTTTATTCTTCAATGGCGAGGGTTTCTGCGGGAGATCAAGGTGGCTCCCAAGCAGCTCTGAAAATGGTTTGAGAGATCAGGGTAAGAAGAATAGCTTCCAGTTTTTATGGCGGTTAGGATGTGGGGCCTGGATGAGGATTCCCATACATGATTTGGGCTTCCTGCCCGCATCAAGGGAGGGAGCACTCTGGCTTTCCTACCAGCTTACCCAGACGTGAAACAGAAAGGGTAGAGGGAAGGGTGTGGTTTAAAAGCTGTCAGTAGTCAAATATCATAAAATGAAGTCAGACTGTTCATTAGCTAAGGGTTTATTGATTGACTCTCAATTACATTGCAGTGATCTACATGTCTACCCATATGCCAGTGCTGCGATACCTTGATTACTGTAGCTTTGTAGCATTTTTCGAAATCAGAAGGTGTAAATCCTCCAAATTGTTTCTTCTTTTTCAAAATTGTTTTGGTTACATTTGGTCCCTTGCATTTCCACATGACTTTGAGGGTTAGATTTTCAATTTATGCATAGAAAAACAAACAAGAATTTTGATAGGACTGTATTGAATCTGTGGATCAATTTGGGCAGCATTGCCATCTTAAAAATATCAAGTTTAACAATACATGAATGTAGGCTCTCTCTTTATTTAGGTCTTTAATGTGTTTCAACAATGTTTTTGTCATTCTCAGAGTACACTACAGTTCTTCCCAGAGGTCTTACACTTCTTTTGACAAATTCACTCGTAATTATTATATTCCTTAAATGCCATTGTATATGGAATTTTTCTTTATTTTACTGTCATGTTGTTCCATGCTAGTATATAGATACAATCATTTTTTGTATATTGATCTTGTATCCCACAACCATGTTGAACTCATTTATTAGCTCTAATAGTTGTGCTGTGTGCATTCATTAGTATTTTCTATATAGAAAATTATGTTATCTGTGCATAGAAAGTTTCACTTCTTCCTTTTGAATCTGGATGCCTTTTATTTATTTATTTTTCTTTCCTGATTGTCATGGCAGAACATCAAGTACAATGTTGAATAGAAGTGGCTGGAGCAGACGTCCTTACCTTGTTCCTGATCTTAGGGAGGACATTTTTCAGTCATTCATTGGGCTTCTTGGATGCATAGATTGGTTTTCATCAAATTTGGGAAGTTTTCAGCCACCATTTCTTTAAATATTTTTTTCTCTGCCTCTTTCTCTCCTCTCTTCCGGTATGTCTACTATGTGGATGTAGATGCTCTTTTTGGTGTGCCCCCCCCCCTTTTTGAGGCTCTGTTTATTTCTCTTTATTCTTTTTTCTCTCTGTTCTTCAGAACACAGTCTTTTTCAATCTGACTTGAAGCTCACTGACTTTTTCTCCTGCAAGCTCAAATCTTCTGTTTAGTCCCTCTATTGAATTTTTCAGCTTTATTCTACTTTTCAACTCCTGAGTTTCCATTTGGTTCTTCAAAATTTTTTCTCTTTATTGATATTTTCTCTTTGATGACACCTTGTCATCATGATCCCTTTACATTTTTCAAAAAAGCTTTACTAAGGTATAATTGATATTTTAATAACTGTATATATTTAGGTGAACAGTGTTTTCATTTATGCATACATTTTCAAATGATTACCACAATCAAGCTCATTAACTGTTTTAGTCCGTTTTGTGTTGCTATAACAGAATACCTGAGACTGGGTAATTTATAAANGCTGCATCTGGCACGGGCCTCAGGCTGCTTCTACTCATGGTGGAAAACGGCAGGGAGCCGGCGGGTAAGAGCAGATCACATGGTGAGAGGAAGCAAGAGAGAGAGAGAGGAAGTGCCAGGGTCTTTTTAAACGACCAGTTCTCATGGCAACTAAGAGACTGAGAACTCACTCATTAATCCCCCCACCCACGGGAAGAGCATTAATCCATTCATAAGGGATCCGCCCCCATGACTCAATCAGTTTCCAACAGTGCCACACTGGGGATCAAATTTCCACATGAGTTTAGGGGGGACAATACATCCAAACTCTATCATTAACA
>NW_007727334.1:413947-420611 GCF_000696425.1 Galeopterus variegatus | reverse complement strand
TGGGATCCGAGCCCTCGGCAGGAGCGCCGCCGCGCTCCCAAGCAGCGCACTGTAGCAGTGCGCCACTTTATTTCTGACTCTAAATTCTATATCATCGACCTAGATATCTATCATGATGCCAGCACCACACTTTTTGGATTACTGTAGCTTTGTAGTAAGTTTGGAAATTGGGAATTGTGATTCCTCCCACTTTGTTCTTCTTTTTTGTGATAGTTTTGGATATCTGGGTCCCTTGCATTTCCACATGAATTTTAGGATCAGCTTGTCAACTTTTTTACCAAGAAGGCAGGTTGGATTCTAACAGGCATCACACTGAACCTGTATATTGCCTTGGAGATTATGGCCATCTTAACAATGTTAAGTGTTCCAATATGTTAACACGGAATGCCTATCCATTTACTTAGGTCTTCTTTGATTTCTTTCAGCAATGTCTTGTAATTTTCAGAGCACACGTCTTACACGTCTTTTTGTTAAATTTATTCCTCAGTATTGTATTCTTTTTGATGCTGTTTTAAAAAGAATTATTTTCTTAATCCTGTTTTCAGACTGTTTGTTGCTAGGGTATAGAAATACAACTGATTGTTGCACGTTGATATTGGATCATGCAACTCTGCCGAGCTCATCTATTGCATATTTGAATAGGGCTGTGTGTGTGTGTGTGTGTGTGTGTGTGTGTGTGTGTGTGTGTGGTGGATTCTTTCGTGTTTCCTTTATATAAGAACACACCATCTATGAACAGAGACAGTTTTGTTTCTTTCCAATCTGGATGACTTTTATTTCTGTTTCTTGACTAACTGCCCTAACTGGAACTTTGAGTTCGATGTTGAATAGAAGTGGCAAGTGGTGACATCCTTGTCGTGTTCCTGATGTTAGGGTAAAACCATCCAGTCTTTCACCATTAATTATAATGTTATCTCTGGGTTTTTCATAGGTGCCTTTTATCAGGTTGAGGAAATTCCCTTCTAGTCCTAGTTTGTTGATTTTATTTTCATAAATGGGTGTTGGGTTTTGTCAAGTACTCTCTTTTTTTTTTCTATGTGATTGAGGTGATCATGAGCTTCTCTCCCTCTCCCCCTGCCGCATTCTGTTAATATGGTGTATTACATAAATTGATTTTCATATGTTGAACCAACCCTGTATTTGTTGGGTAAATTCCATTTGGTCACGATGTCTAAAATGAAAGGTCACTTAACATTGTGTTGAAAGAATAGGAGCAAACCAGGCAAGCTGCTTGGGGACAATGTGTGTGTGAGAGAATCTGTAGCACGATGAGGAGCCAAGCCGTTTGGGGGTAGGGGACTGCAATGAGTCCATTAAGCCTGGACAGTAGGGTGCCAGTAGGGGAGTGGTGGTTTATGTGACTGAACGGCAGGAGACAAGACATAAAGGTTCTGTTATGCCATGCTCAGGTTTTGGAATTCCCTGTCAGCTACAGTGCACCCAGTGTGGTCTTTAAGCTCAGGGGTGACATGACCTGATTTGGTTCTAGAAAGATCATTCTGGCAGGTGTGTGGCGAACAGAGCAGAGAGGGTTGAGATTGGAGTTACAGAAAATAATGCTGCAGTATTCCAGTTAGGAAATACTAGATATCTCAACCAAGACAATGGCATTGGCAGATGAGACCAGGGGACAGATTCAATAACAAGTCGAGGTGGTAAAATGGCACGTAATAGGTACTCGCTGCTCATTTCTTGCACTCATGAACCTAGCTGGAGATGAGGGATGATTCATTTGCTCCTTCCTGCAGCAAATATTTATTGAGGGCCTGCTGTATGCCTGGGACTGTGTTAGGCATCGAGGACACACCAATGAGCAATATAGATCAGGTCCCTGATGCAGTCCAGTGGAAGATACAGACAAGGAACTATGCTGTGATAAGTGCTATGAGAGGGAAAGTTCAAGGTGCTATAGGGTCACATAAGAGGAATACCTCGTACAGACTTGTGGGGTTGGGGAAATGTTCCTGGAGAAACCGATGTCCAAGCTGAAATTTGAAGAATGAGTAGAAGTTAGCCAAGTGGAAAGGTAGGGTGTTGGCTGGCGGGGAGCAGGTGGTGAAGGGGGGAGAGAAAAGGCTCTGGCATTACTCCCCGAGGGTAGAGTGAGGTGACTACAGACTTCGGAGCCATTACTAGAGATATGGGGTGAAAGAGAAGGCCCAGATATCAGTAGGAAGATGAGTTCAGTTTGGAGTGTGTGAAATTTGAGATGCTTGTGGGATATGCAGATGGAGATGAAGGACATATGGTTTGGGAGTTCAAGAGTGAGGTCAGGACTGGAAATGTAGATTTGGGAGTCGTCAGGGTAGTTCTCGAGGCCACGAGTGTAGTTGAGACCTGGCAGGGAGAGTACACAGAGAGAACATATAAGGGGACCAAGGGCAACTTCTTTTAAGGGGCAGGCAGAAGAAGATTCTTGGTAGGAGACTGGAGGAGTGTCTTCACAGAAGGGGGAGGTGGAGGGGGGGAGCGGAGGGGGGTGCAGAGGAGGGGGCGGGGGAGGGAGAGGGGAGGGAGGAAGACGTTAAGAGAGGATCAAACCAGAAGGAGAAGAGAGAGCAAAGGTTCGAAAGGAAGCCAGAAGGAGAACTGAGAAAAAAGTGACAAAGTCAGGAACACTTTCCGAGTTCCAGAATGATAAGCATTAAAGCATATTCACTGAATTAGGCCATGCGAGCCTTGCTGGGGCCCTTGGCGAGAGCAATTTCAGTGGAGGGATTGGAAGCAGAAACCAGCTCATGGAGATTGCTGAGATGTACCTTCCCAATCCTGGGCAGCATGAGAAATGTCTTCATTAGAGGAAATTAGTGAGCACATGACACTAAGCCACGGTTTTCCACATGCCTACTGGACTCTCACATAGAAAACTTCTCTCAGAGATGAGGGCAGGTCCGGGGGCAACAAATTCTCTTACTTTTCCTTCATCTGAGCATGTCTTGATCTCCCCTGCATTCCTGAAGGATAATTTCCCTTTATAGAGAGGATTCCGGTTCTTCTCTTTTGCCACTTGAGGAGTGTTGTACCACTTCTTTCTGGCCTCTGTGGCTCCGGATGAGAAACCCACTGTCATTTTAGTGGCTTTGCTCTTATAGGTAAGGAGTTCTTTTTCTCTCCCTGTGTTCAAGGCTTTTTCTCGGTCTTTAGTTTTCAGAAGCTTTTCAGAGTCTGACGTATCTTGGTGTGGATTTTCTTTAAGATTATTCACTCAGCTTCTTAAACCTGGAGGTTTATGTCTTTTGCCACATTTAGGAAATTCTCAGCCATTATTTCTTTGAATGCTTTTCAGCCCCAGTCTCTTTCTCCTTTCCCTCTGGCACTCCCATGGCACACATATTAGCTCTTTTGTCATGTTCCCACAGGTCCCCGAGGCTCTGTTCACTTTTCCCTCACTCATTTGGGTTCAGGCCACATGTTGCGACCAGTGGTTTTAATGTCAGTTTCATTTTCAAAGCCTTTGCCATGGTATTCGGTTCTGCTACGCGTGACCAGCTCCACCACCTGCAGTCTGGGAGCTGCTGAGCTCTACCCTGAGTTCCGTCCTCAGAGTCCTCCGTGTGCTGTGTAGGATCACATCCGTGCACACACAGCTTGGGGGTGAGCCCAGAGGTTCATACGCACTCTCATGGGTCTCCTTTCCCAACCTCCTCCCTGTCTGCAAGCTTCCCAGCACTCTCTGGCTCCCTGAACTTCCCCCTTTCAACCTTCCAGCCACAGAGCTGGGGCTTTAGTTGCCCCTCTCTGCCACACGCTTCTTGCATCTTTGCCTTCTGGTGTCATGCAGCAGGAAGTACATACAAGAGGTAAAGGCAGAAGTCATGGGCATTTGCCTCCACCCTCTTGGGACCACAGTTTCTACAATCAAAGAGGAAGGTTACCTGCCTTCAGAGTTTAAGCACCTGAAGGCCGCCCCCCCATGGCTGCCACTGTCACTGCAGGTACCTCTGTTACCTCAGTCGCCACCACCACTGCCGCAGGGTTGCCTGTGGTTTGGAACATGAGGGAATGTTCCAAGAAGAAAGATAAACTGGGGGTTTCCTTCACTCTCTCTCTGAGGTACTACTCCCTTCTTCCTCCTCACAAGCCAGAACTAGACGTCTCTCTGTCCGCACCATTGCCCACTTCTAACTTTCAGGCTACGCTGAGCTGAGGATAACGAAGGGGGAGAAAATGGAAAATGCACTGCTGTTTCAGTGGTTCTTCGTATGCTGGTCTTCCTTCCCATTCCTTCCCACTCTGCCTACTTCTGTTTACTTTTTAGACTCCTCACCTAGCTGCCGCCTGCATGCTCTGTCCACATTTTATAGCTGCGTTCAGTAGAATGTGCATGCTCCATCTCACCCAGAACCAGAACCATTCTGCAGATGCTGCATTTTACTTGCACATTTAAATGGAACAACTTTGTGATTGTGTGTGTGTGCGTGTGCATGTACACATACGCTTAGGTACCTGGAGAATGTTGAAATTTTTCTTGAAGTACCATGGCACAACTAGAACATATCTCGGTATTGACTGTCCTGCATTGAATTTTCGTGGTAGAGACTGTTCTTTGAGGAGCAGGTTCAGTGCTTCTGGGAACTTCTCATACTGCATCTGTGAAAAGGTTTCTATTCCATTTATTGAGCTTTTTACTTAAGGCATGTAAATTATCTTAATGTTGGATCAGCATTAGTGGGATAATCTAATTTCCTTCCTCCATGCCCTTGTTTCAATTTTTATGCATGTCTCTTCTATGCTTTGCTCTTGCTAATTTACTTATTTGCTCTTCCATGGGGTTCTTTGAGTTCTCAGTTTGTTTTCTTAGCTCAGTAATCTCCTTCTTCACCATATTCAGTTGCCCATCGTCTTGTCCTTGAGCCTTTGTTGTCTTGAAATCAGATTCACCAGAACCCATGAAGAGATAAACTCCGTTGTCATCTCCCCGTGGTAGTGGGAAGATTCCCCCCACCCCTGTGCATCCTTTCATTGACTGTGTAGCCCTTGTGAGGCACCAAAGCGTTTCTCCTCTCCCTGATGGTTAACAAATCCATTCCCCTACCTGCCTAACAAATTCAAATGCCCTTTGATCTGCTCTTCAGGTTCCTCTTTGTTTTTTTGACACCTGAGGGTCAACTTTCACCACAAGCTCATCGTATATGCATTGAAAGGGATATTTATTAAATTTTAAGCATCCTTTAAAAGTGCTTTGTAGCAAGCAGAAGAGTTTTCAGGTTACGTAGTGTGCACTATTTCCAGAAATGGAAATTACTTTCCCCTTTTTAACTCACAGAGCACCGAGAAGCTCCCACAAAATTTCAGAAAGAGGGACATGACGGTGGAGAGTACTTTTCACGGATATTTAGCCTTAGAGAAGGGTTGGAGCTTTGGGGTGCTAGACACCCTATGACAGCTTAAGATAAGTGGGGAATGGCCTGGGGGGTGACAGGGCCTTAATTGCTCAAAGCCACATGTCACAGGAAATTTCTGGAAGGAGAGCTGCTTTATTAACTGGTCACCTCTGTGAATTTTTCTGCCCAAGGATCAGAAGTGGAAAAATGTGAAGATCCACGGATGATGGGAGTCCTACCGCAGGCAAATGGTGGTAAGACATTGCTTTTAGTGCATTTATTACCTGGGACCATTTAAAAGCATGTACGTACTGAAGGCTGCAGAAAAGTCTTGGGGCGGTAATCAAAATTCAGATATATCTGTAACCGGGTGTGGCTCTTCCCTGAGGCACAGAGAACTGGTTTTTGCATACCCTTTCAAAGGAAGTGTGTAAAGTTGGTATTTTGCTTTATTCAGAAAATTTTACAAAGGGTTAGGAGTGATGCAGTAACTTTAATATGATATAATAGGAATGACACAAGAATGGACACTGCTAAACTCCAGATAAGAGTATCCAGTTGCCTCTTGGACGTCTCCAACTGGATGTTCCATGTGCATCTCAAACTCAGGTATATCCAAGACTCAAAACATGACCTTCTCTCCAAGCTCTCTCCTCTTTTACTATTTATTCCTTGTGTGAGCAAGGTGTGCCCAACTGACCAAATCAGTAACCTGAGGGTCATCTTCCCGTCTTCCTCTCCCTCAACCCCTCTCTCACAATTAACTGGGCACCAAGTCCAGTGGACTCTACCTTCAGAACGCCTTTCACATCTATCCATTGGTCTCTTTGGCACTGCTACTGGGCACCAGGGCCCAGGTTCCCACTCCTCTTAGGAAGGACAGAGGTCTTGCCTGTTGCACACCTTTCCCCAGGTTTGAAGAACTATCCTGTCTGGAGGAAACCTTTATCCCTTCATATTTGCATAGAACGCTGCCCAATGCTTTGAATTCCCTTCAGGTTCCAGGTTTTAGAATTTGAGGCTATTCGTTTCCCTCCAGGATGAGATCAGAGTGGAGGGCAGCGGAAGGCAGGCATGCACGTTGTTGCAAGCCGTCTCAAGCGATTCTGATGTGCGGCAGCTCCAGTTAAGAGCCGCTACACGACATGGCGAGCTATTTGAGTGCGGGAACCATGACCTGCAACTTTGTACTCATCAAAAGACAACCCGGCCAATACCTGATGTGGAATCAGTGAATACGCGAACTGAAGGATGACTAATACGGTCCAAAGAAACCTATGGAAGGGATCTTAGGAGTTGCTTTGTAGAACGCTTTATTTTTTTCAGTTGCTTGACTGTTG
>NW_007727334.1:413129-413680 GCF_000696425.1 Galeopterus variegatus | reverse complement strand
GGAAGGGATCTTAGGAGTTGCTTTGTAGAACGCTTTATTTTTTTCAGTTGCTTGACTGTTGGACTGGATTGAGGCTCCCAGATGTTCATAGGATGTCATTTTTGGCAACCACAGACCACTTTCCAACTGCCATCCAGCTTTTCTAAGTGTTTTGTAGCAAGGAGGGATTTCAGGTTATGTGGTCTGTGATATTTCCAGAAACAGAAATTATTTCTTTTTCCATTTTTGACTTTCACAGCAGCAGGAAATTCCCACAGAATTCCTGGAAGAAGAACATGATGAAGGAAACCACTTTCCCTACATATGCTTCTCATGGAACTGCCGATGAAGCAGTAGATGGGGCCAGAAGACGCCACTTTCCCGGTGTCTCCTGAGAACTCTTTCCTCTCGTTGGTTGCTCTCACCTGTCTTCTCCTGCAGGTTCCTTTTTGTTGGGGCTCACTTTCCAATGTCTCTCCACCTAGGCTTGTGGAAAATGCAGAAGCCAATATTTCCCAACCTTCCCTCCTCCAAGCAGCTATGCATGCTCACACACACACATACAGGTGCGC
>NW_007727334.1:411587-412569 GCF_000696425.1 Galeopterus variegatus | reverse complement strand
TTTCCCAACCTTCCCTCCTCCAAGCAGCTATGCATGCTCACACACACACATACAGGTGCGCACACACTCCTGCAATCTTGAGGAACTTTCAAATGGCACTTATAAGGTGAGGACTATTATTATTATTATTGTTATTATTATTTTATATCTGAAATATAACATTTTGGACACATGGAGGTGCTCTAACCCCCAAATGCCTGTCTATGTCTGCAAAGGAGCAGGCAGTCTAGGATGGGCAGGGACATGCAAAAGAACTTATCTTGTGCCATATGCGTTAGGCCTAGGCAGCTGTGGGGAGGCGGAAAAAGGCCTGGACTCAGAGTTCAAAGACCTGGGTGAGAGTACCGGCTCTGTCGCTTGCTCTCTAAGTCTCAGTTTCCTCATCTGTAAACTCGGGGCAATGGTACAACTTCACATTAATATATAACCTCAGCTGCAAAAGACTGGTTTAGGTTCTCTTGTTCCAGGCTCCCACAGACCCCTCATGCTTACCTGCTATTAACACTGTCGGTTAATGTCTGTCTCCCATGGTAGAAGGAGATCTCCTTGAGGGCAGAAATTGTACTTGTCTGGCTCCCACTGTGCCTGCCCTCCAGCACAGCAGAGTGGTCCGTGAACGTTGGCTGAGTGAATGAAGAACACTTGGAAACTTGCATGGTTTCCTCTGGCCTCTTAAGCTGTTACATAGCCAAAAGAATAATTCCCGTTCTGCGATCATTGATCATCGGTAGGTTGCCAGGATAGTACAAATCTATTTTTATTGTATGTAAATTTGATGTACAGACATCCCGAATTAACAGGAGTGGATTCACTCACCATGTTACCTGACAGCTAGTTTTGGAAACTCGTTAGATTCTCAACGGAGAATATTTTAGTAAGTTTGCTCCCCTGACTACTCAGGTGATGATGTGCTCCCAGCACGCGTCTCCTCAGTAACAAGGCTTTACACGTGTGCACCACCACTTTAAACATTTGTTAGAAG